>NW_019725839.1:599581-662527 GCF_002891405.2 Cryptotermes secundus | reverse complement strand
AAAAAAGCAGCGGTCCAAGAATTGACCCCTGCGGAACACCGTGTTTGATCTTACCCCACTCTGAGGTCCTCTTAACTTTTACAGAGTTCTCTTCAATAAGGACTCTTTGATATCTGTCTTTAAGATATGATTTCATTAACAAGTTAGCACTTCCAGTAATCCCATAAAATTCTAATTTCTTCAATAATATATCGTGATTAACACTGTCGAATGCCTTTTCTAAATCACAGAATATACCTCCCACCACAGACTTGCTGTTCCATGCTTGTAGAATGTACTTTAATAAAGTAAATATGGCTTTCTGAGTGGAGGAATTACTTCTAAACCCAAATTGATCTGTAGATAATATATTATTATTAACGACATGTTCTAATAATCTTGCTAGTATAACTTTCTCAAATATTTTTGAGAAGGATGTCAATAGTGAAATTGGTCTATAGTTCTTAATATCTTTTTTATCACCCTTCTTATAAATTGGTTTTATTATGGAATATTTCAATCGAGATGGAAATTTACCTGATAAGATTACTCTGTTGCAAATATAATTTAATGGGGCAACAATATATGGAGAGCTTATTTTTAGTATTTTGAGGGAGATTTCATCGTATCCAGATGAATTTTTAGGTTTGAGATCTTTGATTATTTTTGCAATCTCCTTAGTCGATGTCCGTTTCAGATCTAGTTTTGGAAAAGGTTTCTTAAAGGCTTTGAAAAGGTAGTCCATACAGTTCTTATCAGGAATATCATTCCTATTTATATTAGATCTTATTTTATCTACTACAGAGAGAAAATAATTCTGGAAAACATCAGCTATATCACTGCGCTTTTCTCTTGGAGTCTCTGAATTATATGCATCTATGATTTAAATGATAATGATAATTATGATTTTAAATAAGCCATATATACACACAAACACAAAGATGCTGGACATACTTCCTCATGTACAGTTTACCTTATTTACATTACCTTGGAAATGAAGCTGACTGTTGCTCAATGGAGCTGTGTTACTGAATAATGAACAACAGTGAAGCCCATCTAATTACTAAAGCTGGCTTTGACAGATGAACATTTTGCATCTGGGTCTCTACTGTGTGTACCATAATGGGCCTCAAAGTACCACCTGTGCACTTTTATTTGGGAAAGTTGCTGAAATTTGATCACAACTGGTAGAGCTGTTTTCAAGAAAATCATTTTATTTCTTGGACCTAGAATGTTCACGTTCACTGGGCACCAATATACGACAGATACTGTCAAACACTAATTACCAATAAGGACGCAATTGTTCAAGTAAGGTGCATGTATGTGGAGACACTCAGGCTGTATTTGAAAACCCTGCTTTTCTGTATTCAGAGGGCTTCAGAATGTGTACATCTGTCAACATCTGAAAATTATTTTCTTTCACAATCACAGTACTATCTAATGTATACTAACTACATTTATAACAAAGAAGTTTTATGTGTGTAACATTGATCGCTGTCATTATGCAAATTTATGTTATGACAGCCGTGAACCCTTGCTCATTAACATGCTGCATACATATGTAAATTACACAGTATACATGTGAGTCAGCTATGTTGTGTGTTATTGGTGGGAGATGGCATTCGATAATAAGTGGCACTGGTAACGAATACAGGAGAAAGGGAGAGTCATTAGCATGAAACCTTGAACAGAAAATGGTAACACTTTGCATTTCATTCTAAATGGCCGTTCTACGCTTACAGCTCCTATTTTCCAACATGTTCCCTAGGCTACATTCCCACTATCTAAAATTGATCAGTCCAAATATCGAAGTCTTGTCTGCTGTGGCTATATATATCATCTCAGTCTCGGAGCACAGAAGCTGAGAGAGCCAGTCTTCCCCTGCAATGCCTAAAGAGAAATACATGATAATCAAACACGCTATATATCAGTTACATAAACATTATATTTCTCACTGTCTCTGGTGTATTTCATACACACTGTGTTGTACAAACCAGATCTCGGACATCAGCCTATGTCAAATATAGCACAGACAATGGAACATGTACAATACAATACCCATATAAGGAATTGACCATAGTCACAAACCTTCAGAGAAAGAAACTATGCCAATATATGTAGTACACTCAAGACTCTAGTCTTAGGCACCAGATTTCAGAGCATGTCTCCCAGTTCCCGTCGTAATGCCTGCTCTTTTCTGCGCTCCTTGTTGCGCAGTGCCTCCCTCTTGCGCCTACTGCCAGTGTTTGTCTTCTGCTCCACTGGAAAGGCATGCGGCTTGAAGTGCGTCACTCGTGCCTTCTCTTTGGTGTCAGCCCCAAACCCTTTCCTGTCACATTTCAGCACTGTCTTCAGTGGAAACTTATGCCCTGATCCATCAGGTCCAAGCCCTTTCTCCCTGTCCCAACCCCGCTTAAGAAGAATCTGGTACCCCTTGTTACTTGTTGGAATGCCATACATAGTTGGTACTGCAACCTGTGGCCTAGAGCTGAAGAGGTGAACTGTGGATGTAGCATGCTGCTCCCTGCTGGTACTATGAAAATTCTGCTTGCATGATTCACAGTAAAATTCAACATGCCTAGTTTGAGATGGTTGACTCTCTGCTTCAGTCTGCCTGTGGCCCTCTGTGATTGCCTGCACGACTTCATGGTGGCCGTTTCTTCTTGCAAGAGACAGGCAAGTGTTCCCACTCTTGTCTCTTAGACTTACATCAGCTCCACAGGAGATGAGGAATTTCACAACCTCCACGGCACCAGCACAAGCTGCAGACATAAGTGCAGTCCACCCATACTGGTCCGTCACATTAACACTGCAACAGGCGGAAAGTAAAGCAGTCACTTCGGCAACGCGGTTTCTCTGAGCCTCCCTCATGAGAGCATTCACTAACCTTGCTCTGTCTTGGGATTTCTTTATCCTTACACAAGGTTCTACAGAATTAACACAAGCACTTGTTTTCTTGCTGTGTCCTGAGCTTATCGTTGGCTTGTTTTCAGGATAAATATCTGAACCGACAATTTCCTCATAAATATATTTCGCTTCTTGTCCAGTTAAATGATTGCCTGATTTTACCTTTTTGTTCTTTGTATCTTCTTCGATTTGTGAACAACCTTCCCTAACAAACTGTTTCCACGAAAAATCAACAGTTGAAGGAGCTTTCCAATCTGGATGTAAAGCCATTGCAACACCACACGAGATTCTACATTTGATTCTGCAAAATTTTCTTTCCACTCACCAGCTACTAGTTTCGCCATTCCCATTTACAACCAGGTGCGTTCAGGTATTCGCTCTTGTTCTAAAATTCACTAGGTTGAGGTTTAATCGCTGATTATTTCACAGGCACTAGTAGAGTACATTACTTCTTTGACTTCCTCTGAACAACGTATTACGTGGCAACATTCTTGAACGAAGACAGAGAAGTGAGAAAAGTGAAGTGCGATATGGCGTTGTATTGGCAGAAACCGCGCTAATAAATACGACGCTTAGGAGAATCGCATATTTTATCTCTAGAGCAGGAGTGAGTTGGTAAGAATCGAGGTAATGTAAGTTAATTAGTTCCCGTACTATTATATCGTTAACTGATTGAGGAAATGAATTATTGATGTTTAATGTATGGGATAAAATGTACAGTGAGGCTCGTTAGAAAAAACAGAATAAATACCCAGTAGGAAAATAAAGTTTGGGTACTGTGACGCCTTTTAGTCCGGTGGAAGTTCACAGACTTTTCAGAAGAACGTGCTACTGCCATCGGTAGGGTCGAAGACTAAGCAAGAAAACAGTGAATAGTATGAAATGGGATTTAAAGAGATAACATATCTCCATTTAATGTCTGGATGAAGGTCTATAACTCCACCCTCAGATCTGCCTAAATGGCCTGGTAAAGCAGAAGAGCAGCTTTATCCCGCTTTTTAGCCGATTAAAATAATTCGTTCTGACCTACACTTTTTAATTGTGTGGATGAATTTGTATCACAAAAGAATGATTAGCAGACCACAATCAAGTGTTTAATTGCAAAAGTTTTGTTTTTTCTCGTTTATGTATGCATATGAAGTATTTTATAATTTTGGCCAGACATGTTATGTGTATAGTTGAGTAATGTGTCAGCTGAAGACTCAAAGGAGTGCTATCACACTGTTACCTGGTGGTAGACTAAGCCAAAAAGCTGACCATAACACAGCAGATATGAGTGACTGATCAGCGGAACTAAGAATCTGTGTAAATATGTAAATATAAATGTAGAATGTGTGTTATGAGGCATGTATTTTCTAAATGTATTATATTATTCCACACCCAGACATCTGTATCTGTCATGGGGAAGGACAAGAAGAAGAAGAAGGAAGAAACTGAAAGTACATCAGATTCAGGGCCTGACGATGTGAGTACATGGATGTTCGATAACAGTACTTATGTGTGGATATTTCTTTTTCCAGATTTGCACTGTCTTTATTTGTGTTACCTAGGCAGTGCAATTTTGTTTCTGGCATTGATCAAAAAGACTCCAGTATCTTAATTCTCACCTGTCCTTTATGATTTCTACCATATTTTCCTCTTATTCTTCATGGTTTCCAGTACGTGGCTGTACCGTCTTGTTCTGAGCCATCCCATAGGTCTCTTTCCAATAAATTTTAATTCTAATGGTGATCTCAGTATCCTTATTGTCATTGTCATGGCAGAATATTTATGATTGTTTCTTTTTCTATCTGTATTAACAAAATTTGAATTGCAACTCCTTTAAAAGTATTATGGAAGTGTTGCTGTCTAACACTGAGGATGCAGATGTTTTGCTTTGGTTTTGTATGAATTGTACTGAATTAAGTAAGAGATTATAATCTGTGTAACATACTTTATGTTCTGTGTGATCCCAGTATTGGATGAACATTGCTAATTTGCAGGTTGATTCTTTTGTATTCACATTTGACTAGGGATTGTTGGTTTAGTTTACGCAGGTTCTGTCCTGTTTGTGTAGTTTAAGTTAGCATATGCGAGGTTCATATTTTCAATTCATTAGTAATACATGAATTTTGTATGATGAAACTGTGTATCATACAAGTGAAAATGATTTGAGTATTGTGTTTGGTTGCATGATAACGTCAGCATCACAAAATGAATCTGAGTTTTAATATTCTCATGTTCATGAGTGTTAAGATTTTGCTTCTCTTATGTGATGCCATATAATCTGGTGGATCGGTTCCAACTTTCTGTGGGGATCCTGCTACCTCCATTTTCATTTTTGTCTTGCCTGAATCTGTCTGATATTTTATGTTTTCATGTTATTCAAAGTGATTGTCGAGAAAGATCCCTCTGCTTGCCCCTTTGTTGTTTGACCCTTAAGTCTTGGGCAGTAATGTCTACCAGCGTTGATGGTGTTACATCCATGGAGACACCGCCCTTCACACGCTCTGTTGTGAGAACCTCAAATCCAACAAACGAGAAATGCAATTTTCCGTAGAAAAAGGGGGGCAGTAGAACGTTTTCAATAACTTTTTTTTTTTGGTAATCTGTGCATGAAAATAACACTGAAGTCACTCAACTTTACATGTTGAGGGGAATCTGTTGTGCATGATGAGACAACACTGAATGAGGCTAACTGCTAACTCACACTCATCTGGCTTTCCTATTTAAAGGTAGGCTTCTGATGTTCTATGCGTGTGTGAGAGCCCATTAGATAGATGAAACACTTAATATAATGTCATGAAATATGGTATGTGTGTTGTGCTACTGAAGGCTGTCACACTGCCAGTCTGTTAAGGTGGCAGTCAAGTGAACCTTTAAAGTCAGAGTGATACAAGTGCAACCTAATGTAGGACACTGAAAGTGTAAAGCAATCTTGTTCTGATAGTTTTATGTAAATCAGTAAGTACCAACAGGGCAGTTCCACAAAATCTTTATCCAGTTTTATGTTTGATTGTAATAACAAATATAGTTAGGAATGTGAAGTGTAATATTGAAGTGGTTCGTAAATATAGATACAGAATGGATGAAACTCTCTTTGTATGTTTCGTTCTTGAAAGATGGTGATTGAGATTCTGACACTTTTTATGTAAGGGAATATTTCATAGTTGTCTTGGACTGAGGAGATTCACAAAGTTGTATAATTCTGGGTTGTAATTTTCAAGCTGTGGACTGAAACATGTAGAGGGAGAGTGAAGTCATGTGTTCTAATTGGCAGGTTACTCCTCCACCTTCAAAGAAGGCAAAGCCAAATACATCTGGCTCTAAGAGTGAAGAAGAACCGTCGTGGCTTCTTGAGAAGAATCGATTTGTAAAGGTGCGAGAGTACAGGGGGACTGTATATATCGACATCCGTGAGTACTACGATTCAGATGGAGACTTGAAGCCTGGAAAGAAAGGTGGGTGTGAATGCTGGAATAATTACATAAAATACTGTGATCAGTTAGTCATGTTATGTTTTGATATTAATATTACTGAACAGATTGTTATACAGTGCTGTTCAGGAGGTGCTCGGAATGAATCTTGGCCAGGATACTTAACCATCATGGGGTTTATCTCAGTTTTCCTCATTTCCTGCAGGAAGATTCCAGGACAGCATCTCAGTTAGGCCAAGCGTTTCCTTCTAGATCCCTTTCAATTCATAAATCATGCTGCAGAGACTAGATATTGACAGTGTCGTGTCATGTCATATTGATATCACCATTATGATCTGGTGTGTGGTACTACATTCTGGAGGGATGTGCTGCCTCGATCTTTAGGGCGGGGGAGTGAGCTGTGGGAAGCCAATAGTAAGGTGATACAGGGACTGGGGCTATGAATGGAGCAGTGTGAGCCCATGGCATTCAGAACGGCTGTTTCATTTGAAAGGGGGAAAAAGGAAAAAAATCTTCAGTGGATGATGGAAGACATAAACTGAATAAATGAGAAGTGGGGAAATGGCAGGGGGAAGGGCAAGAGGAGAAGAAAGCAGACTTTGAAAGGGCTTAGCTGGAAAGGGTAAGTTGGAGAAACCATCATGAGGCAGGACCAGTGCCACAGCATGTGACAACATGGCGCCCTTTTGAGGGGCTTTTGTTAAATTAAAGAATAATTTCCAATGACCTGTTCATATTGCAGCAGTGTAAGTGTTGGTATCCGTGCCTGGCTCTGTAATCTGAAGTGAGTGACTCCGCAGTTCCTGTGAGTGGTCCTGAAAGGTTGAGAACAGTATCTTTTCTGATTGGGAGGGGAGTGGAATTACTCATTGTCATGGCAACTTGTGCTTGCCCTTTTGGTACTTAGCAAATTATATGGCTCCACATTCCAGAAGATTGTAATCTGACTATTTTACCTCACTTGATTAGCCAGTTTTCTGGAGATCTGTTAGATCAGCTGCTTGTTTTTAGAAGCCACTGGTTTAAACCTGTTATGGTGGACATGAGCTGTTGTGTTTTGTTTTTTGTATGTTGATGGGCATGTGAGAATATGCAGTGTTACTGATGTTGCATTTAAGTTCAAATACAGCAGAAAGATGCCAAATTATCGTCAGTATATTGCTAAGGTAAAAGAAGTATAATTACTGGATCACATTCTCAGAGGCACAAAGTTCTGCAGTGTGTAATAGCAATTTTACGGTTGTCTCTTAATTTGGTCTAAATAATGCTCAGTTATGCACAGTGCCTTTTAGATGTGGGTGTACTGAGGTGTTTTCCCACATATTAATGTCAGCATCATGGCCCATGGAAATTGCCCCCAGTACCCACTTGGCAGAAGAAGGCTGGGTATGCCCCAGAGCTAGTATGGGAAGAATTCCTTTCTACTGGGAATTGAACCCTGATTCATATTGCATTCTGTACTGTAGGTACTATACTGACTGAGCTATTTGAGCCATAATTTTAGAATGTTGTGACCACATGTTAGATGGTGTCATTAACACTTTGCCGACCGCGCACTATTTAAAAGATTTTTCACTTTTAAACATGGTGGACCTTTCACCTGTTAACAGGTTTTTAAAACACAATAAGTTGCAACACGCTATACATCTCTCTGGCACCACCCAAGTTGCACACAGTGGCGTAATAAAACTCTGGAATATTCGCTTACTTATCAGTAAGTTGAGCTCGCTGTTTTCTTAAGCCACTATAAGCGATAATGCTTTGTTGCTCTTCAAGCTGTATGTATCAGCTAGTAGTTAGTGTTGGGGTATGGACAAGGACAGATTCTTTTCCGATGAGCCAGCTGACCTGCCTTGTGAGATGCGTAGTTAGGGTGTTTGAGAGAGCAGCAGTGAAAGGGGAGAGCAAAGAATTGTGGCCACAGACAGTAAAAGTGACCGTAGCTCCAACAATAATGG
The DNA here is from genome assembly GCF_002891405.2 of Cryptotermes secundus. Taxonomy (NCBI): domain Eukaryota; kingdom Metazoa; phylum Arthropoda; class Insecta; order Blattodea; family Kalotermitidae; genus Cryptotermes; species Cryptotermes secundus. The sequence continues at coordinate 654,267 of NW_019725839.1, read as the reverse complement.
GAGTAATATTGCAGGGACAGTAAAAAAAATTTAAAAAATCACAAAAATCTAAACCCTGATTCAAAATTGAAATACAAAGCATTTCTGATGAATGTGGCAAAGCCCTGGGCTACAGACCAGATGGTGGTGGCAGAACCAGAGTCAGACACAGACTTAGTGCGACCGTGCCCATCCAATCCCACCCCACGCAAGCCTCATGTGGATCCCACAGGGCGACTCTCGGGTGATATGTGGAAACATACCCTCGTGAAAATTGTGAAGAGTGAACATTCCAAGGGGAAGCGTCTTTCTAGGCAATGCTGTGTTTCCACAGTTCACAAAAAGAGGAACATATCTACATTTGCAAGTTCTCTCTAATGCCTCTTCACAAAGGGGAATGTTTCCAGAAATATCACACTCTCAGGCACTTCTAGGAGCATTGGAAAGTGTTCTCCAAAAATTTTAGTTCGTAAAATTAATTAGGAAATTTGATATTAATTTTTAAAGTGAACAGTGCACAAGTTAGGGTAGTAGGTTTAAAAATGCCGGTCCTCAGGGTGATTTAAATATTTAAATCGCCAGTCCACAAAGTGTTAAGATAGTGAGACTGACCACTTTAACTGATTTGTTTTTATCTGCTATAGCAGACCCCATTGCTGGCTCGTTTTACACTTCATAATTTTTGCAGGATGGCTAACATAGTATATTTATGATCTAGAAGCTTTTTCAGTTTTGTGTGGTGCTTTATCTGCCAGCATCCACCGAGCCCTAAAGTTAACGTGATAACAAAAGCCAATGTATAAGCAGTACTGCAGTACTGTATGGCTATGAAAAGGTTAAGGTGGCTATGCTGGCTGGACATTTAGTTTGATCGGAGGAAACAGTGGGGTACAGAGTGTTAGTGTGGAATGACGCTATGGGAGGATGCCTAAATGCACTGTGGCTAAATGTTCTTTAGTTGTGAGTCAGAGTTGTGTTGTGGAACCATCANGCAGATTTACTTATACTTTTTCTTCAACCCTGAAGATGGGGGCGATACGTTCCTCCGAAACGTCGGTTAACACCACATATACACGGTGCCAAATCCCAGAAGACTGCTTTCTTCATCACATATTGTTCTGAGACAGACACTAACAGTCCTTGGTTATTGTGCTTGCTGCAGGTATCAGCCTCACGACCTTCCAGTGGCAGAAGCTTAAGAAAATAATAAGTGAGGTGGATGATGCTATCAAGGAGAGATGTTGAGCATGTGCGCATGTGTGAATATTTATGTGTGTTTACAGTACATCTGATGAAAGTTCAGGTTCATTTAATGTAACTTTCAAAATGTATGTGTTAATTTTGTGATTAAAGTACCAGATGTAGAATTGTTGTGCATTCCATGACATGAACCATGCAGCAGTCCTTCTGTTCGTTGTGATGAAGGTGTGTTTGATCTTTTTGGTCATCATGCTGAGCTGTGGCGGCCATACAACAACCCCTTTCTGCATGCTCTCAGCTCTGCCTTTAAAGGAGTTCTCACATTTCACAGTGGAATCTCCAGTTAATGTACCTTGATATAAGGCTTTCGTCCATTTAACGTAAATTTCAGTGAACAATTTCCTCCATATAAGACTTTCCTCAGTTTAGGCTGGGGCGACACCAGCGCACAAATTGTGTCCGTTGTAACGAACATACTTTATGATGGACGATGCTGAGGACACCACACAGTTGCAGAATGCGGTGCATAGTTTTTTGTCTGCAATGGAGCATCCTAATATGGATTCCATCTCTCACTGTATGAAATCTTAACTATTGTAATCTACTGTAAACAATTTTAAGTATTGTAACTTTATTCTCTTATTGTAATCAGCCAATGTACAGTAACTGACTTGTCCTATATATCATGTAACAATGATCTATAGAGACAAAGAAATAAATAGCATTGGCCTCTCCTGTTTATTTCTACAACGGATGCATTTTGTGCACTTGTGTGGACGCAGCCCTAGTGTTAAATATACACTGCTCCCAAAATAATCCTTAAATAGGGATTTCTGTTTGTTACTAAAACATCCATGACTTTCTGTCTTTTAACATTTTATAGTTATTTCATTAGTTCCATGTTTTCAGACACACAGTTCTCTCCTGCCTCTTTGTCACCATTTCCTCTTCTTGGGGGGGGGTGTTCTCATTTTCATGTGTTCCCTCTATTTTATTTAAGCATCCTGTCTATTAATGTATATTTTGTATGCAACTATTTCTGTCTAAAATGCAGATGCTCATACTTGAACACATAAAAAGATCAAAAAGTCTTTGAAAATATGGTATCCAGACAAATATTTTGGGAGTGCAAAAAATGGAAATATCCAAAAGAAAACTAACTTTAAACAAAGTTGTAATTTAACTTCAGTTGAAAAAATTACACAAAAGTAAATGTATAATAATAAAATAATATGTTAGATCTAATGTATAGGGTGTTGGCAGGAAAACCAGGAGGAGGAGAAGCCACTAGGAAGGCCAAGGAATAGGTGGGTGGATAGTATTAAAATGGATCCCAGATAGGATTGGGTAATATGAACTGGTTGATCTGGCTGAGGATAGGAACCAGTGGAGGACTCATGTAAACAATAATTAACCTTTGGGATTCATAAAATGTTGGGTTGTTCTTGAGTAGCTGTACAATTGGTGATTTCTCAAGAAGGGCTTGGTTCCATGAAGTAAGTTATAACAAATCTGAACTACATAAAAAAAACTTTATAAACATTTAATAAATTCACAATTGAGAGATATTAATGGAGTTGGGTTTTTAGACTTTCTGCATCATCGAGTATTCTAAAAGCATTAAGAGAATACAACGTTTTGGGTACTGGATATTTCCATCCTCAGGAAACACACTGAAGTCTCGGATATTGTTGTTAACAGACTTAAAATATAAACTGTTTAAACCAGGGTTGTAAGATCTATAAGAACCGAACTGCACAGACAATTTCACTGAGGTAGGCTTAGGCCCACTGGCCATCTACTGTCAAAGAAAAAGAAAAACACGGATCACCAATTAAAAGTCATCTGCTTAGCGATCCGTGTACTACCTACCTACTATGAAAATATAAAATGGCGCTGTGCTGTTGAGGCTGTCGCGCATGTGTTTTATTTACTCGCAATGGCAAAATCTTTAAATGATTTCTTACCAATTTTCGAACGTTTAACAAAGAAACCTGAAGATTATTTGAGGTATGACGTTAATTCTCCATTCGTAACAGTTATAAGCTTTTGTGTAGTATCAGGTATCATTGAATGTACATGTTTGTGTTATATTTTCGTGGATAGCAAATGTCTTATGTTGAGTTTGTTTCATTCACAATTGAGTGGTGACAGATGTTAAGCAAATGATATTTCTGTGCCAAAGTATATATTTGAAATATGTTTAGTGTAAGCAGCTTCATTTGTTTTAAATGTAGAAACGATGTCTTAACTGATAGACGATCGTCAGAACGTTGAAGAATCTACATACCCATCTCATTCAGCGATTTGTTTTCGTCCACAAAATTTGCGACGAAATTCGCAAACTTGGAATTTTAATGAACCCCAGTGAGGAAGATCTCGCGTTATCATGCATTATTATATTGGTAGAAGCGCCTCGCAGAATGTAAAGAGATTTTACTACAATTTGCTTTTGTAATGAGGTGGTTAGCATAGGCCAGTGTTAGAAGCCAAACTTCTTTTTGAATAACGGAGAATGGTGTCTGAAATGGTGACCGTTCTGACTAGTATATGAGAGGTATCCAGTTGGAGTCTTGGTTTGGGACACCAACTGTCCTGACAGGTTTTTCATGGTTTTCCTCAGTTCCTCTAGGTAAAAATTGGGGGCATTACCTCAGATCAGGACATGATTGTTTACATCCACATCCGTTCCCATTCATTTCATTATCTCCTTCAAGTGCTGAAGTTAAGAATGCATGGAACTGTACCTCCACTCAACGATATATCTTTTTGGCACAGAGACAACTCTGTCTTGTTAACTTTATGATACATTTGTTATTATTCGATGATGTCTTCAGTTATGTTTCTTTTTGTTGATGTGAATTCTGTTGTTTGTAGTCATTTGCCATTGTGCAGTGAACTGTTATATTTTAAAATGTGTACAGGATTATGTAAAATGTAATGTAATGTGTGTTAGACATTAATTTTTAGACTGATTCTGAGTACTTTGGATCTGTTTGTTTTCTCCTTTGATTGAACAGTTCATATAATGACAGTTACTCTTTTTCAGTATTTGATGCCATGTGAAATGGTATGTAGGTATGAATGTTTCAAAGGAACCTGCATCAGATCACATAGAACAATACGTAACTGTTGTTATTTGGTTCAGTGTTCAGGATAGTGTTGCTGCGGATGTGAGGGAGTTCCTGAAGGTGCTCTATGACTTCACAAAGTGTATGGAGGATGGCCTGCCATCTGGTGATGCTCTACCAGAATTGATTATACGAGGGTTTGATGAGGAACAGATCTGGCAGGAACTGGAGCTACAGAATGAGGGGCGGAGTCAAGGTTTGATGTCCGATGTGGCAACCCTTGTGGCTCAGAAATATCTGCTGAAGTTTCCTTTTATACTGAAGAGTGAAGAGAGCATGACTGATGATGGGGAGTTGCAGACAGATGGTGACCTAGCATCAGCAGCAGACAGTGAGACAGATATATCGGCTGTCATGGAACCCGAAATGAAGAAATCCAAAGGTCAGCAGACAGATGATGGCCTAGCATCAGCTCCAGACAGTGAGACAGATATGTCGGCCTTCATGGAACCTGTGATAAAGAAATCCAAAGGTCAGTTTGTTTTTTGTGTTCTCTTCACTGTCCAGGGATATATATTGATTTGTATTAATTGATTGATTGATCAGTTGATTCATTTATAGGTTATACAGTGATACTCTTTCAGCAGTGTAGGTCATGTGATTCTGAATTTTTGAGAGGGGGGTACTGTTTAAACCATTTTACTGTAAAGGTGAGAATGATACAATTGGCAAGTGAAAGGGAGAAGTATGGAACAAAAGAGGGAGAGAGATAAAGATGTAAAGGCAATGAGGAAGAGGAGCAAGGAGGTGAGGGATCAAGATAATGATTTTCTCCTCCTCCTCTGGCTGTACGGTCCTTTTAAGTTTAACCTTTTCTTCCCTCACTGTTTCCGTCCTTCTTGTCTGTCTTCAGCCTTTGTTCTCCATTTAAGCAGTCTGGCAGGATTTGTCGGGTTTCTGAACAAGTAATGTTTTCTGGGGAGAAGTTGTTAGCCTTTACGTAACCAATGTTTTCCTGTCTTAGAGGAGTTGGCTTCACCATGTCTAAAGAGCCCCCCCCCCCCCTCGGTTTTTCTGTAGAGGGTTTCCTTTCTTTAGCCAGAGAGTCTTGTTTGAAGGTGCCAGACACCCGCCGTTCATCCCGCTCCATCTGTGACATCTGTTCTCGCACCCCAGAGTGTGTTGCCCAGGTGTCACAATGAGGCAAGGGAGCTACAATTTGCCAGCAGAGCCCCACTTAACAAGGAGTGTTCTGGTATTTAATGGTGTGCACTTACCGGCATCAGTGCACCCCACCAGAGCCGTTTACCAGCCTTTGACCCCCAGTTAATGATTTTCCTGTTATCATTAAATTATGTTTATAGTTGATACAGTGTATGTAAGAATTCTGTACACATAAAAGTGTGTATGTGGGCCTATTTGCTTGAGAAGGTCACTGGCACGAGCACAAGAAGATTGTGACAACCATTATAAGCAGTATCACTTTGCATTGATGTTTGAAACATAATGTTAAATGTTTAAGGTGTATACAGTAACAAAGGAATAGACTTCCAGATGAATTTTCACTGTGCATTACACTAGTTTAGTTTTGGTTATGAATTGAAGGTTTGCAGAAGGAGGCTAGAAATTGTTTCCATGCCAAGCGACTGTTGTTGATGCAGAGATTAGGGCACCAAAATATTTGACTGGTTTGTGGGTAGCCATGTGGCTCTCAGGGTTGTGTGTCGTGTCTTGCAGTGCAGCGCTGTCCATCAGTAGTGGATGATCAGTTCTTCAAGTTGAGCGAGTTGGAGTGTTTCCTGGAGCATGAGGACAAGCGTGAGGCAGGCCAACACAGCGGCAGCAGCGATGAATCTGTTGACTTATTTCAGCCATTGGATGATGATACTGATGAAGTAGGAGTCTGTTCCTTTTGATCCGTCACATGTAGGCATACTGCCATCTTTGTTTTATGTCTGATAGATTTGAATGAAAACATGTAAAATTGAAGAAATTTTAAAGTGGTTTCTCAGTCCATTTATTTATTGTGTATATAATGATACTGCTAGTTCATAATCTTGTGGTCTTCTGGGATGTGACTCCATTTAGTCTGCTAGGTTGGTACTGACATTGTAGAGGAAGCTGTCTGCACTGTACCCTGGAAATGAAGGCAACATGGTTGTGAATAATAAATTGAAGAAGACATGGACAGAGGCAGTTATGGCCTGATTTGGGATACTGCCCCTGTAGTATCTGTTGCGGGCCAGTAGGAGCTCACTGATGTTTCACAGGAACATTCTGCCTCCAGCCTGACCAGAAACCAACAAGCAGAGTGGCCGAGGGTGGAGACATTACATTCCTGCAAAATGTCAATGGACTTCTACTGAACTCCATGGCATTACATCTCAGAAGACTGTACCCCTTATAGTCATCACTGTGGGAATCTCAGATCTAACAGATACAACTACACTCAACTCTTGATTATCCGGGATAATGGTGGGGATGGAAATCACGATTAATCGAAAACCCAGTTAAGACAAATTTTATTAAAAGTAGTACTGTAATACTGTACCTTCATAATACTATAGGCCTACCTGTATTTAAATTTATTCAACCTCATTTTTATGTCACCTCATGGCCTATTTAATACTTTTTTACATTACACTGAAGTATGAATTAGTTATTTCAATCACAGTGTTCAACAACATCCAACACTTTTTACGAATATTCACACTTAACACTTAAAATTTTAATATTGTCGTTTGCTTTTTCAGGGCATTTTCCTTTTTAGGATATCCGTACGAAACCTACGTAATATTAGCTTGTCACTTAATAAACTGTTCTCTTGACTCTCAAGATAGTCTAGTAAGGATTCCAAATGATTAAGAGAAGCACCATGTCATATTTTCTTACTAGCAGCACTGTCCACCTCTTCCTCATTCTCACTTTCTTCCCTCTCTTCTGGCTGCACCCCCCCTGAACTTACGATTTCGTCACTGCTTAACATTTTGAAGCCTGGCTCACATGAGTTTCTGTTGAATACTTGACACAGCACGCTTCCTTTTACACCCTGGCATTTTGCTAATGCACTTGAAGATCAATACTAACTGGGGCGGTGTATCTGTCCTTGAAACTTTCCACAAATTGTTGCATTCTTTCACCCCTACCATAGAACATTGTGTTAGCATAACGGGACCAAAAAATGCAGAGCTCGGTTCACACTAGTGCGAAAATAGTGTTACAACTCACCATGTGAAACAAAAGTGAATGAATATTAAACAACATATAAGCCTCAAAAAAGCCCCGATTAAGCCGCAAACCAGTTTATTCACCCTCGGATAATCGAGAGTTGAGTGTATTTTATATGCAGGGTGGGGTGCAGAAACTTCCTTTTTTTGAAGGCGAATAAAAGAAAAATTATTGGTGTTAGACAAGATTTATGTGTAGCTAATGAAAGAACATACTTTAAAGTTTTAAATCATGTAGTTTTAAACAAAATATGTTGAAGGCAGTGGCCACCATTCTCTATGCACTGATGCAACCGTTTTCTGAAGTTCCCCTCTGCACGTTCCAACATGTGCACCGGAATTTGGGCTACTTACTGCCAAATAACATTCTTCAACTGAAGCAGGTTTGTGGGGCGATGTTTAAAAACCTCTGCCTTGAGGTATCCCCATTAAAAAATATCACAGGGCATTAGACCAGGTGAGTGCGCTGCCCACGGGATGCCACCTTGAAGCGAGATGAGCCGTCCGGGGAACTTTGCCCTCAAAACTGTCATCGAAGCTTGGGCTGTGTGGGCCGTGGCACCATCCTGTTGGAACCAGACATTTCCTAGATGCATTTCTTCAAGAGCTGGTTCGAAAAAGATCTCAACACCGACTGTCGAACTGCCTCCAAACGCACGCTGCTCACTTGTCCACCTCATGATTCCTACTGACTGGTATTAGAAACTTCTGCTACTGCTGTGTTTGCCGAGCCAATCCCCACTTTTCTGTGACCTCTCCTCCCTTCACAATGCCTCGTAACAAAAAGGAAGTTTCTTCACCCCACCCTGTATTTGTTGTTTATGTAATGACATCAGTATCCTGTGCTGTACTTTGGTTTGCTGGTATCTGATTTTCTGCGCCATGGTTGTAGGAGGCTGAGGGTCCACACTATGGAGACTTCTTTGATGCCCCTCTTGAAGGTGGAGAGGTCCAGAACCTGCGGGATGAGAGTGACTCAGACTGGATGGAAGTGGGAGAGAATGATGAAGATGCAGCAGATGGGAAGTTTGATGCAGAGGAGGAGATCTATACCAAGAAAGTTCGGTGAGAAAGTTGACTGACATTCACAAACTCAGTCTGGAGTGCTGACAATGTTCTCTAACAACAACCCCCCCCCCTCCCCATCTGTGCATGCTGGCTCATGCCATTGTCTTCTGCTGGTCCTCATATTCCTGCTCTTCCATCATTTCCATTTTATGCTAGTCGGTGGATGAAATGTATCCAGCGTCCCTTATCTTCTGACGTTCTTCCCTTTTTGATTGTTTGTCATCTGTTTCCTCCCTGGCTGTGTTCCAGCATGTGGCTGAACCCTTCTGTACAGTTTAAGTATCTTTAGAATATAGTGCTGGTTCCGTGTGTCATGCTTACATGCTCATCAGTCATGAGACTAACTGTTCAGTTGGTTCGAGGCTAGTTGGACTGTGTGTCATTTAATGGTACTACACTAAATGTGAGCTTAAGTATGGTGTTCAACAGAAAGGACTTGGGAACAAGCGTGTCAGTGTATATTTCTGAATACTCTGTCCACGCTTTCCTGTAACCAGTGCAACCAACAACTGGGGAGCAGGCTTATTAATGACAAGATTGGCAACGTGTTTCCTGCACAGTGTTCCAGTGAATGCCAGTCTGTGAGATTCATGATTAATAATAAACTGAAAGAATTTCAGGAGGAGAAGGAATTGTACAGCAGCTAGGAAAGGTGGCATTAGTGAAAGTTGTATAAGAGACTGGAGGAAGCTGTAGAAAGCACTAGCAGCTGGAGGGCTTTATCTGTAAATATATTTCTTTTTTAATATCACATAGCTTTATGTTTCATTTGAGGAAGTAGTATTGAATAGTGTGCCACTGTAATGTAGTTGAAACATTATTTTGCTTCATGTTGATGTTTCAAGATGTCACATCCTGTAAAGTACATGGCAGTAGTGGAAATAAATGAAGGGAGCGAGTTCCATTGCGCCATGTGTTGTGTGCAGTTTTCAGAACATGTATAGTGTATGCTTCATAAACACATTCACTTTCGTGGTTATTTTTAATTTCTTTTAAAATATGAGATGTGCTGGATACTGGAGAAAATACTGTGTTACCCCAGAATCCACACAAAGTGTCTGTAGAATATCAGTCAAGAAGTCTGCTGTACTGGTTGAGAAACTCGTAACCTAATATGAGATTTGAGGTTCTCATGGTAGTGAGTATTAGTATATGGTCCCATGCTGTGTGCATCTCGTAGCGGGTTACCCTACTGCAGCCATCTTCAGAGCAGAGTATGAGTTTTAAGGGAATCCAGTCATATGTTTCAGGTTTCATGAGGCAAGAATGTTTGACAAGGAGAATGAAGCAGAGGAAGCCAAGTCGAGTCTGGAGAGGAGGCAGGAGCGTCTGCGGGCAAGGCTGGACGATCTAGAGGAACAGGCATTGGCAGAGAAGCCTTGGCAACTGAAAGGCGAGGTCTCTGCTTCTGCTCGGCCACAGAACTCGCTGCTAGAAGAAGTGGTGGAGTTTGACCTGACCATGAGACCAGGTGAGAATGTGGTGGGGTTTGACCTGACCATGAGACCTGGAGAGAATGTGGTGGGGTTTGACCTGACGAGACCAGGCAAGAATGTGGTGGGGTTTGATCTGACCATGAGACCAGGTGAGAATGTGGTGGGGTTTGACCTGACCATGAGACCAGGCGAGAATGTGGTGGGGTTTGACCTGACAATGAGACCAGGCAAGAATGTGGTGGAGTTTGACCTGACCACGAGACCAGGTGAGAATGTGGTGGTGTTTGACCTGACCATGTGATGAGGAAAGAATGTGGTGGTGTTTGACCTGACCAGGGGACCAGGTGAGAATCTGGTGGGGTTTGACCCGACCATGAGCCAGGCAAGAATGTGGTGGGGTTTGACCTGACCAGAGGAAGAGGCCACAGAAATGCATTACCATTTCATTAGTTAGTTACATAGTTATGTGTTTACGGGCCTGTATGTCACAGTCAAAGTATTTTGTTTTCATGTTGCAAATTAGAAACTATTGTAAGCTTTTACTTTGTGTCCTTAGTTTTAGATAATTTAAATTTATGTTAGCACAAGTTATACATAAACACAAATGAAGAAGTTGTGTAACTCTGTAATATATGCTCATTTCATACCTGCAGATGGAAGCATTTGACGGAAGGCAGGATTCTTATGTTTATCTTCTCCTTGTTCATAACAGCAGTATGGTACCCTTTTTGATGTTGAATTCAGTAGGTTCAAGTTAAAGTAAGTTGTGGTCACTGAACATTTTTTCTGCAGCCCCTGTGATCACAGAGCAGACCACATTGCAGCTGGAGGACATTATCCGACAGCGAGTGAAAGATCGGGCTTGGGATGATGTCGAAAAGAAAGTGAAACCTGTGGAAACCCCTAACGAGTATAAGAAGAAGCTTGTTCTAGATCATGAAAAGAGCAAACTCAGTCTTGCCCGGATCTATGAGCAGGTCAGTGTTGCACACTGCACATCAGAGCTAGCAGTCAGCTTCTAGACATGCAGAGGCTGTTGTTCATTTTTGCTGACATGACAGTCTTTGAAAACAATTCTGAGGGGTTCTGGCATTGGTACATTATAGAGTTGCTGAGTCGCTAGAGATTTCCTCCACTGTGAAAAACTGTAACATTTCTTTTTATTCTGTGTCTTCAGTATTTTAGACTTCTGTTGCGCAAGTATTCCTTTCTTACACTGCTGAAAATAAACACTTCATATTTTCTGTTTTTTGGTTTCTTGTGGCAGTGAATATTATGGTCACAGTCCTCTTGGATTGATATATGAAGCCCCCCCCCGAAGTCTGATCTTTCAAAGCCCTAAAATTTACCGTGTATATGGCTGTTTTGTAATACAGTCTGTTGGGTCTGTATATGGTATTAACTTGTTGCCACTGGGCATGCTTAGAAGCTCTTGTTCATGATGTTACCAGGACTACATTAAGCAGCATGAAGCGCAGGAAGCAGCTCCTCAGGACGGGCAGCCACAAGAGGAGCCACCCGAACACCATACAGTGCGGATCATGATGGCTTCTGTGTTCTCAATGCTGGATGCACTGTCTAATTTCTATTTCACACCTAAACCAGTAAGTGCAGTGCCGAGTAAAACTTTATTTTAGCCTTAGCTTAACCTTCCAAGGTCTTGTCCTGGCTGTCCAGCCCATAGTTCGAGCGAAACTAGTATTAATTTCTGTGTACAGTACAAAGTTCTCTAAGTAATGATGAGAGGTTATACTTAGTTTTTGTGTTGCAGCCGGCCCCAGAAGTGAAGATTGTCAGCAACATACCAGCCATTAGCCTGGAAGAGGTCGCACCTGTGGCAACCAGTGATGCAGCCCTCCTAGCACCAGAAGAGGTGCAAGGTAACCATGTGTCATGTCTGTTTTGGTCGCATGCAGTCATTGTCATTTTCTTTTAATGTTTCAGTTTTTGTGTAGGTTGTCTAAGACAATTGTTGCTCAACTCGTGGGACTTTATGCTTGTTGGAGGGACTGTGAGGTCTCAGAAATGAGAAATTCAATTGGTGATTAATGTGTGATACTAAAAGTCCATGTAAATATAAAAATATACTTCATGGAAAAAGATACTTTATGAAGGATTTGATACTTTAATGGTGACTAAACGTAACTCAGATATTTCCAAGCAATCGGCCATGTCAGCATTTGGTTAAAATCAAGGTTTCAGAGTTATCCTCCACCTCTATCAACAGGGCTGATATGAATGATCAAGTGTTACTGATGTGCATATGTGCATGCACGTGCGCACTGTGTGACAGGACTGCTGCCCTCCTGCCCCACAATATGCCAGCAGGATGAGGCATGGATTTGACAGGCTTGATATATGTATCAGTGGCCACATTGACTCAGATGTTGGAGATGCATGAGATCTCTGAAATGCTGGTTTGTCACTCCTGATCACCTGAGAAAATATTAGTATGAGAGAAGCTGTGTTTCTGCTACGTACAGTGGGGTTGTAGGATTTAGGGTGCAGTCACTAGTCTGATATATTCCAGAGTCTGCATCTTCTGTCCTGAAGAGTGAGGCAGCAGCAGGTGCTCATTTACCAAACTGCATGGTGTCACATGCAGAAGATACGATCAGTGGCTTGCAAACCTCAAATCTTACAAATGAACACACACAGAAGTAATCTTTTATAGTTGATACATTGTTATTAAAAAGCCTGTGACATCTGCAGGAGTACCATATTTATTTGATATTCTCTTATGACAGGTCGACTGAAAGGTGATTTGATTGGCAAGGCTGAGCGTACATCTTCTGACAAGAAGAGAGAACGTCGACACAAGAAAGTCAGACAGAGGGAACGACAGCGTGACAGAGATAAGAGGGAACGAGCAGTTGAGAAGTTGCGGCCAGGCCTGGGGAACAAGTACAGTAAGGCTCAGGCATTGCGAGACCTGGAGAAAGCCACAAAGAACAGCAACATGACACAGGTACAGTTGTCTGACGTGACTGTCCCAATTCCTTGTAGAGTTTAGGAATTTCTATTTATCACTGGTGATGACTAAGCTGTTTGTTGGGCTGCACCGTAGCTCATGCAGGCTCAGAATCTGGTCAGTTTGTGTGGATTTCTTACTAGACAAAGTTACACAGAGGCAGGGTTTCCTGTACCAGTTCTTATTCCACCAGATGCTCCATTCTCTCATCTACCGTCTGGGTTTGGCACAGCAGGAAGTTTAGTACTTGAGTACCGGAACTTCGTCCCACCCCACCCTAAGTAAGGGAATAAGAAATGTTTCATTCCCTACTGCCAGCATGCAGTAGGCCAATGTAATACAGATTCAGAAGTGTCATGGGTTTGACCATGTCCTCCTGTATGGTTACACATGTTTTATGTTGTGCAGGTTGCTGTGAAATGCTTAGGTTACAATGAAATGCTGCCTCACATCATCTGCTGTAGTTTGTAGATATAGAGGGTGAAGTCTCTAGGCCACTATGAGCAGGCTGTATGTTTCTGGTTTGTCTAACCTTGGGAGTGTTTTCTTCAAACAGCAAAGTTTAATAAGCACCACATTTACCAGCTCGATCTCAATCTGAAATCTGCCTTAAATGTCATGTATGCATTTTAGCCACTGCATAAATGCTGTTGTACTCTTTGCCAAATATAATTAGAATGATCAAGTTGAGGATGAGATGGGCAGGGCATGTTACATGAATGGGGAGAAGAGGTATATTGGTGGGAAGGCCAGAAGGAAAGAGACCACTAGGAAGACCAAGATGTAGGTGGGTGGCCAATATTAAACTGGATAAGATGGGGTGATATTCACTGGATTGATTTTGGTCATAATAGGGACCAGTGGAGGGCTCTTTTGAACATGGTAATGAACTTTTGGGTTCTATAAAATCGTAGGAAATTCTTGAATAGCTGCACAATTGGCAGCTTCTCAAGAAGGACTCAGCTCCATGAGTGAGTGAACATAAATGCTGTTTCCATAATAACAGCAATCCCAAAAATGGGTATTGTCAGTTTCACATAAAAGCATGGGTATTGAAGGTTTTCCCCAGCACCGCCTGATAGTGCTGTTAATGTCTAGATGAGTTGTGGGACAGTGTAGCACTCGTCAAGGTGTTTCGTGGACAAGTTAGGAAGTGAAGGTGAGTACAAGAAGCTTTCTTGCTTTCTCTCTGAGATCCAGTATTGTGAATTGCACTGCGTACACACACAGTTTAGTGCAGGAATTTTGGATGATTACTAACTGTGAAATGTTAATGTTCTTGTATTGCCATGCTGCAGGTTGCTGAGAAGCCTCATGCAAAGGCCATTCGGTCGTCATCAGCATTCTTCAGCCGTCTGCAGGATGAAGTGAGGAGCCATATCAAGATGAAGACTGCAGGTAGCAGCCAGGGTCAACAGAAGGATGTTAGGTCTGCCAAGAGAATGAAGTTGTGATGTGCGTTTTGCATCACACTGGCTCCTTTTGTAGCATCTCGGGACTTACAGCAGGTCGATCACGCAGGCCGAGTTTGTTGTTACTTCTGTATATAAATTAAATTGGTTGAATGAACCAACTGTGGGCATCTGTCTTTACATCCCCACCCTTCCAGTGAACCTCAAGCTCTTCCTGCCTCTGTTCCCTTCTTTGCCAGTGGACCAGGAAAGGAAACAGATTCAGCCCTGGCCTGCCATGTTCTGGTTTTGTTTTCTGTTGCATGGAATTCATGTATATTGTTATGTGTATGAGTGACTATATGGGGTTTTGATTGGTAATTGGAGTAATTGACCACTTAGAAGTAGCTATACTGCTATCACTAATTCACACACACTGCAGTTCACTATAGCATGTATTAAGTGTTCTCAGTCTGCTGTGTCTTCACCAGTCATTGCCTGGTAACACCTTCCAACAGTGGACATTCCCTTTACTTTGGTTCCCCTACTATCCCCATGCCTCAGGTACCAGCTTCTAACAGCAGCAGTCCTCTAACTCAGTGGTTCTAGATGTTTATGAGACCGCGGCCCAGTAAGTTCTTTCTTTATAAGACGAGGGCCCAGTCCCAACAAATTTACTCGTAAATACCTTTCCAGTTTTGTTAAAGTTCATGCATTAAGTTAACTATAAAATATTTATTCATGAAAAATGCTTAGAAAATGAAAATGACAAATTTCAGAAGAGCCTCTCGCGGCCCAGTGTAATTGATGCCAGGGCCCGCTACTGGGCCACGGCCCGGCGGTTGAGAAGCACTGCTCTAACTCACTAACTAACCAGCTTGCCACATAGCACTGCACTGCACTGCACTGAACTGAACTCAGTTGGTTTTGTGATATAGCCTCAGGGTGTATCACATAGGAAATATCACTTCCAGCAGTGCTTCCACTGTTGGGCTCAGGCTGCTGCCTAGCAGCAGCCGTGGTGTCATTTGTTTTGTGGTCATTGCCTAGCAACAGGCCTATTTGCCACAATATGTTAAAGGATGGCACTCCCATGCACTGTAATTGATTTTCAACATATTATGCTGCTCACCCTGTGATAGAACAGTCAGTATAGCCACTGGCTATGGGCTGGATGACCTAGTGGTCAGAGTTTGAGTCCTGGTAGGGTCAAGAATTTTCTCTTCTTCACATTGTCTGGGCTGGCCCTGGGGCCCACCCAGCCTCCTATTCAATGGGTACTGCAGGCTCTTTCCCCTGGGGTAAACTGGCAGGGACAGAAGGCTGAGCACTCACCTCCAGCTAGTGCTGAGGTCAAGAAAATGTGGATCTGCACTTCCACTCCCCCATATGCCTTCGTGGTGTAGTACTTAATTAATTAAACAAAGGGGACAACTTTTCTTTTTACCTTTAGCCTGGATACGGAGATGTAAGCCTGTAAGCCAGTGGTTAGGACTTAGAGGTAAGTTGTCCAGGGGGAAGTGAGTAGTCAGCGCACACTGCCTTCTGGGAAAGGGTAAAATGTTCACGTAGTATAAACCACTCTGTGTACGTAGTCTTTACATCTCTTGTGTGCAGCAATTTCTTCAGCTATCCTGTTTTGTGTGGGTCAATGGATGGGAAGTCCCCAGTGTCATGTCTCTTCCCCATCATTTTTCCTTTTTGACTTCTTGCCAGCTCTTTCCAATCTTCTTGATCACTTCCAGTGCCTGGCTGAACTGTCTTGTTCTGTAGGTTTCTTTGTGTTCCTGTCAGATCAGGGTGATATATTGGTATGACAGGTGACGAAGTGGAAATGATTGGAGCAAGCCATCATGGCCCCAATCCAGGTGCAGTCCTTGCATTTGTGTGGAGGGACAGAAAATTACAAGAAATGTCAGTCACGATAACTGGTGTCTCAGTTAAGGTTTGAATCGACCACTTCCCGAATATGTGTCTGCAATTACAGCTAGACATCTCCTCCCTCATCTTGCTCCAGGTCTTCTCATAGGTCTCTTTCCTTTGAATTATAATTTAATGCCTTAAAATTTAAGTTGATCAATTTATTTCCACTTTGCCACCATTCCTATTCAAGTAACACAAGTTAAAAATGGGCAGGGAATATTGCATGCATATAAAGTTTTTCTAGGAAGACATAGTCAGAGATGGGATGATGACATTCAAATGGATCATAAGGAAGGAGGATGGAAGGGTGTGGACTGGACTCTTCCTGCTCACGATAGCAATCCGTGGTGGGCTCTTGTGAACACAGAAATGAACCTTAAGGTTCATAAAATGCTGGGAAATTCTTGAGTGGCTAAGCAACTAGTAGCTTTTCAAGAAGGACCCAGATCCAGTTAGTTAGTTACTTGGGACATGGGAAATTTTATGAATTGTATCCAGTGTTTCTGAAGTTACAAATTTCATAGGAATGCAGTTGAGCTGTGAGTGCAGGCTTGAACACTCATATGGCCAGATCAGAGGTAATTGTTTACAGTGCTTGGGCTTTCTGGTTGTGAGAATTGGCGCTTACTGTATTACCAGTGACTCCTCATCGTGTTGGGAAGTAAGTGGTCTGTGCGATGTGCGTAAGTTATGTGGACAGCAGTGTTTACTGAGTACATTATTCCATGATTACAGAGACAGCTAAGGTGTCTGAAATTCAGCCGCTGGTCACTAGAGAAGATTTTCTCATTTATAGTTGCCATGAAAGATTGAAGTTTTGTACAATTTGGGAGCAATTAAGGGCTGAGTCCTTGAAGAACGTTACACACAACATTTGAGCAATACAGATGAGAATATCCAGTAAACAGGCACAGAATTAATGTAGGCAGAGAATTATGGTGTAATGGAGTTTAGAGAAGAGTAAAGTTGTCTGTATGCATAATTAAACACCATGCCATGAAGACAGTTTGTTCTCCTAAAACATCAGTAAATTTCTGCCAGGCTTTTATGGAGTTATCCCAGAAAATAATACAATATTATTTTGCACAGAACTGCAATTGAGATTTGCTTCGTGCCACACATCAGAGAATGTTTTGTTGGCTCTTATAGGTCAATTAGTAAAATTACCCAATTTATGACAATGGAGACCAAAGTTCAGTTCGTGGACAGTTTGTTTGAAATTTGTGGGGTAAATCTTTATAATGAAAATACATAAAAAACAGTCGTAGAGTGTGTATTCTGTCATGAGTTCCTTCAATATAGGCAACATGTTTCAGCACATTTATGCATAAGCTTTTGTAATATGGGGGAGTGTACATCCAGTATGTATTTAATTTTGCATACATTTGCGCATCAAATGCCTGTTAAGAATTAAAATTTATTCTTGCGTATAATATTAAATGCATACAATTGTCAGAAAGTAATGGATCATGTACTATATGTCATGTAAATTTCAGCAGTGCAGGTCTAATTCTTCGTTAGAATGTTGAGAATATTTCTTGCTTTGTGGGATTTGCCATTATGAGGTTTTGCATAATATGCTTGCTGGTTATCTGTATAGCGTACATGTTGACTTGAATGTGGGCATTGACCAAGTGATGTTTGATTGGCAAGACATAAAATAGTATATGCTCTATTTACATTCCTCTGTGTATCGTTGCTCATAATGTATGACAGGGCAATATCACAGCTTTGTCCTCATTTGGGACATCATATATGGTGCAGCACTTGCTGAGATTCAGATGAGGGAAGATTTTGTTGTATCTTGCAGCTTACAGGGATGTATATAGTGGGATTGTGTCATGTAGACAGGAACCTCTTCAGTGCAATACTTAACAATCTTTGACCATTTTCTGTAAGACCCCACCTGCTGCAAGCATGTTCTGATCTTGCATCATGTGATTTCTACCTCTTTAAGAGATGAGGGATGGTTGAAAGCTGATAATTAAGGGATACAACAGAAATTCAAGTGGCCTTAAAGACTAAGTTGCAGAAGATCACATGTTATAATGTACAAGATATACATATTTCAATCATTTGAACTAAAAAGGTAAATTTGTCCTTGTGCTTAAGTAATTAAGCATTATGTTGTGAAGACATATGGGGGAGTGGATATATAGATCACATTTTCTTGACCTTTGCTCTAGTAGGAGGTGAGTGGCCAGCATCACGCCATGGTCATTTTAGCCCCAAGGAAGGAGCCCACAGTACCCATTGGATGGGAGGTTGGGTGAACCACAGAGCCAGTGTGGATGTGGTGAAGACAAAATTCTTGATCCTACTATTTTTATTTGAACTCTGACCCCTCAGTCATTCAGACTTTAGCTATTTGCTATGCCAGCTACACTGTCCCAGCTCCTAATGCTGGTAAAAATGTGTAACTGTGGAAGGATGTTGTTTTGGAAGCAAGGTGTTGAAGCCGCCAGGGTTACTGAATGTGAGGAACAGCTGCTATTGCAGATTTTTTTGGAGTACTATCTTTAACCTTTATTTAATAAATATTTTGTATGCTGAATTGTTTTGATATACTTAATGCTAGTTGATTTCAGAATAAGATATTGTTGATGGATACTGAATGTGTTAAAGAAAAACCTCAGTCATTTCTGCTGCTGCCTCTTATATCGATATTGTAGATGCTCTTCTGTTGCCTCGTATATCGATATTGTAGATGCTCTTCTGTAAGTTCAGTTGAGTTGTGTAGTCTGAAACCAGGCCTGAACCATTTAACTTACTATGAAGCGTTCAATATGCAGTGCATAAATCGAACAGTGTTTTGCAGATTTCATGTCAGAAAACACGTAACAGAGTTTGATGAAATTTGGTATATGGTGTTAGTACCAACGGTTTGTTTGCAGAATTTAATGTTAGTTTGACTGGCTGATTAGTAGTTCTTTATGTAAGAGAAAAGCCATTTTTCCTATATTTAAATATACACCAGATCAGGAAGTGCCTTGTAACAGGTGTACACTGAATATAATAAGGCATGCAGCTTTCTTTATGCATTGTGCCCAATTAACTCAAATGTAGTTTAAACCCTTTGTGTATTCACAGTGGAATTAATGTGTACTCCTGTGTTTGACTGTTTGAAAACGTCAATTTTGCTGTGTGCATCAGTTCAGAAATCTGAAGGAGTGTGCCAGGATATCAGGATAACAGTATACTTCGAGGTGGCTCGTATTGTCATTCGGATCTTAAGATTTATTAATTGTTTTGCAGGATATGAGCAAGAATTAAGTCTAAAATCCATGTGTTAATTGTTGAACAGCGGAAAAACATTTTTTTTTATGTTGGCACTTCTGCATTGTAGGGAGCGGCACGAAAGTTTCGTCGTGTTGTGGTTAGGTGTCGGGATAAATTACATTGTATTCTCGTTTCTTCACGTTACTTACGAGAATATCAAGATGGCTTCAGTATAGGTGTAAACAGAAAGTTCTTTATATATTAGAAAAAAAGAGTGCGTGGAAGTTGACAAGTTTCCACTTATTGTATAAAAATATATTAGATATCTGTGCAGTAGGACAAAGTAACTTATAACGCATGAATTTTAACTCAGATGTCAGCTGTAACTACTCAAACTGTAGCAGGTAAATCGTGCGATATTGTCCTTGATTTCAGTTTTATCAGAATTGTAAAATGCTAGGTGCTTTGTTTTGTTCCGCCCATTGTGCCCTGACTTTTATATAGTGAATTACTTCAACAAGTGTGAGTGCAAACTTCATATTTGTATGATGCTCAGTGTTATGGTGCTTCAAATTAGTTCCCTAGAGAATCTGTTGAATTTTGTGTTTGACAGAAGTTGTGTCAGGTTATAGTGGATGTTTGGTTACAGCAAAAGTTTGTAGTCGAGTGTTTTTGTGAATAATCTAACAGGAAATTGGTTATCGTACGTTTAGTTGCACGTACAATTGTAACAGTGGGAGAGTCGCCCATAGTTTCACGAGCTTATGTTTGAACAAATTTTAATTTCACTTTAATCAACCCATTAGTCTAGAGACACTTAATAGAGCCAGTTTTTATTTGCATGTTATGTTTTAACTTTGTGTGTGGATTGTTTAATGTCTTGATTTAGTGTTATAGTGTGAGACAGAACTTCATACCTTCCAAACAGTAATATGCAACTGTTTATTGACCCTTAATATTTCTGTCACGTTGCAACGCGCAAAACAGCTAAGATATTTTAAAATGCTGACCGTGCTAAGTACACACAGCATACCCAACTTGCATTCAAGGTCCTGGCAATTCAGTCCCATTTCCTGTAGAAGTGTTTTTCTCCCCAGCTCTTGCTTACTTTTATACATCTCCAGGCTGATGTCCTGCAATCCTTTCACAGTTGAGTACTTATGTATTGCAGTAACCCTGTGAGGTTGGTATTTGCACAATACTGGAAAAAATTCATGGGAAGTTTTCTGAATGGAATGATGGTACTTGAACACAAGATGGCTGTGGCTTTGGGTTTTTTATTGCTTGCCAGTATGGTGCCTAGGTGGGAAGTGGGAAATGTGAAACATCTCACAGCTAATAATCCACAGCGTTCCAACCCAGAAGATAGTATTTCCAAGGGATTTATGTTTTTATGTATGGAGATGTACACATCAGCCCCATTTGTGACGTCTGTTAACCCAAGAAATATTTCCTTGAACTGATTTCAGTTCTGACCCAATTATAGCAGAAGTTACATTTTTGTTTTACAGGTGTTTGGCAAGACATCAAGGTTGCAAGGTTAATTATGTTTATGCCTATCATATTCAAATGATTTGGCTTAGAATAGGTCAGAATTGAGTGGTTAATTAAAATTATTTAATAGGATGTGAATGCATGGAATTGGCATTGAACGTGAAACTGCGCAGTGTGCCTGGTGTAGGTGCAGTTAAACTCTGGCCTGCTGTGTGCGGTCAGAACCGTTCGGTTTCATTTCAGGTCAGTATATGGATATTGGAGGAGAGTTCTGACCCAGGTTTGTTAGTGAACAGTGTTACTGTCAGTAACTGTTTATACATGATTGAGATCAGGGTGATTAGGGGAACTGTAGATGGAGGAAGTGGCAGGGGAATAGAGAAAATTGATCAGTGAGGAGATTCATAATTTGTAAAGTTGCACCTGTGCTTAATTAAGCACCATGCCATGAATACAATTATTGACTTTTTGGACATTATCCATGATCCTTTTTTATTTAAAGTTTTTACATTTTTAAATAAAAGAAGGTTGATGGATAATGTCCAGAAAGTCAGTAATTGTATTAATATGTCATCATCACAGACTTTTAGATCTTACCATGCCATGAAGATGGATGGGACATGGATTTATAGCTCCATGCATTCTTAACCTCTGCAGTAGGCAGAAGTGAGTGGTCAGCTTCACTGCCTGGCTTCTGTGCTCCCAGGGAAGTAGTGTCCAGTACCCGTTGGGTAGGAGGCTGAGTGAGCCCCAGGGCCAATGTAGACACTGTGGAGAAGAGAGAAATCGCAAATTGAAGAGGAATTCCTAAGTGGGCCAGGCCACATGGCATAGACTGAATAGTAGGATGATTTGTGAACAGTGAATTTGAAAGGACTTGGAAGGAAGCCATCATGGCCTTATGGGGTGCCATGCTTACAGTCCCTGGAGGGGCTGAAGGCAACAAGAATATTGGTCAGGGTAGCTAGTGTCCTGGCCAAGATTTGAATCGAGCACCTCTGAGTTATAAATCTACAATCTGCTCGGTTGAGCATGTTAAGGGGTGCTGAAATTGATATTGTGGTTTTATTTGCAGGGACTGACCCCAGCAAGGTCATCCAGAAACGCCGCGCTGGCTCAATAGGGTGAGTGAGCACAGTCTGTATAATTATGTTGATACATTTATGTTCTCTACCAGTGATGTGTATGTGTATTTCTCTCCAGAAATGTGTTTAGAAAAATGATGAGATAATAATTTCCAAATTGAGAAAAATATCAGTGATATTGAAGTCTGATGGCTGGCTTACACAAGAGGCTATTGCTTTTCCACTCTTGCCCAACCACACTGCATGTGTTGTATATGTTAGGCAGGATTACTGTTCGTTCATTGTTAGGTTAGAGTTTTCTGGATGTGGTGTAATTTACTTTGATTGGTGCAGTTTATATCATAGCACAGCCAGAAGCAACGTACAAGACCAGAATTGCAGCTTCTGACATAAAATTAATGAGACAGACCGGGAGGTATGCTTGGGTGCACTGAGAAGACATGAAAGTGTCTCAGAAGGATTGGAAACAGAACCTCTCTTGGTGAACAGTCAGATTTACTGTGTGAGCACAAGTAGACAAACACACGGCTGAAACTGTTAACCAACTAGTAACCGCATGGCTTAAGGAACCAGGGAATTCCTTTGAAAAGATTTCTGGAAAGTTGAGGTTGAAACTGATGAACCTCGTCCGAGGCCCTGATTGCTAGATGATGATCAGTATTGATGGTGACTGACAAGAGACTGGAAGACCAATTACCCTTGTCTAGTGCCAAGATTATTAATATGTGGAGTTGTACCTCCACATCTTCATGTTTTTATGGCATGGTGCTTGCTTAAGCATGAACTCAGCTTCAATATTTGTCTTTAGTACAGTGATAAATGGTAAAATATTGGAACTCATAGTGAAATTCCCAAATATGCCGTCATCTGTTCCTGCGTCTTTGAAGTTGCCTTTCTGATCTGATTTTGTTACTGTGATTTTGTAGTGTCTGTTTCTTATTTTTTATATAATTGTAACCTATAATTGAAGTATATTGATTAATTATCTATATCATTTAGTTTTTAAAGTAAGCAGTTTGACTTTAAGGGAGAGAAAGTGACAGGAGGCTGGAGACAACTGCTTATGCAGTAGCTTCATAATTTGTGTCCTTTCCCAGATATTAGGGTGATCAATTGATGGAGGCTCAGAAGTACAGGGCATGTAGCACCTGTGGGATAGAAGAGAAATGCACATCACGTTGTGGCTGGAAAACTTAACAGAAAGAAACCGCTTGGAAGACCCAGACATAGATGGGAGGACAATATGAAAGTGGAAGTTAAATAATAGGTGTGAAGGTGCGATAGCTGTAGATCAGTGTTACAAGGCTATTGTGAACGTAATAAGGGACCTTGCAGTTTCCTGAAACGTTGAGAATTTCATGACTACCCGAGCAAGCATTTGTTTTATCAGGAAGGATTTGTGCCATGGAGTTAGTTACCGCTATCACTAGCAAACGCTGCAACAGAACCACAAGGCATTAGTATTTACAATTCATCATGTCGGAATAGACAGCAAAACGACGGCCCAGCCAATGAGTGTGGCCAGCGACTCTTAGTGGTTAGAGCGATTTGCTGACAGATGGCGCCACATGGTCTTTTCGCCTGTCTTCATGTTGCGTCAGGGGAAATAGTTTCTTGCGCATTTCAGTATAGTACCCTCCTCACCCCATGCTTAAACGGCATGAATATCTTTAAATTCTCCAAACCCCGTAGCGTACCGATTGAATTGACAAACGAAAAAGGGGGGGGGTGAACTTTTCGGCAACCAACTGAACCTCGTGGCCCCTTGCATTGTCTCCCGAGTTACGACACCGGGCGTATGCATCTCCCTGAGTGTCAGCACAAACTACCAGCCGACCGTTGGAGACATGACGATTTCCTTCGTGGCGGAAAGGTATTTAAAAGGGAAAGTCGTGGACGCAGTGTCGCCGCCTTCACTGCATGTGTTCGTAACGAAAGTACGGGCTTGCATAATCGTGACGATGGCCGGCTCTCAAACCCCCACCCCCCACCCACTGTTTGTTTAGCGCCCTGAGGTTTGAGGTTCTCACGGCGATGAGCGCGAGGATTATTGTCTGCGTGGTGCCATGTCGGAGGACCCTGCTGCTTCCGTCGTCAGGGTAGAAGAGTAAGCCGACGGTACTCATAGTGAGGGGGGCGAGGAGAAGTGTCAGAGCGGGAACAGCCGCGCGTGTTAACACCTACCAGAGTAGACGGCGTCACATATGAAGCTGTGATGAAATGAACCGCAGCAAGGTGGAAACACTGGGACCGCGGACCAGATAGAGATCACGACGGAAGTACATGTCCTGTCATGGGCCCCGACTGTCCCAGTCCCTTCGAGGCACTGCCCTCGACTCCTTCTTGGGCTTGAACCAGCTGTAAGCCCGTATAGCCGGGTAGAAGTTTATCAACGTTTTGAAGGGATGTGTACTGCCTCTAGCTTCACGGTCGAAGTGGCAAGCTCAACGAGTCCTTGTTTTTAAACGATGCTTTTCAGAAGTATGCGTTAAGCAGCTCATGCCACAGCATGGAAAGATAAGGCTCATTTGAATTGCAAAGGACGTGGCCCTGTCCGAGCGTTTGCCCGGAGATGGTGAAGCGGTTGGTTCCGTACGCGAGCAGTTGATGTAGCGTCGTGTCACACATGCTGCTGTGTAATTAGCCGCTGTTCTTGATGGGTCGCGTCCCGGCAGCGCAGTCATTTGTCTCCCGCCGCCCATATTAATGCGCCGCGTGTCGTTCTTAACGATCCGGCCAGTCACGGTCCTCGGGCCGTGGGGCGCCGTGGCAGCACGCCTAGGCGCAGTTCTCGTTCCGGTCAGCATCACTAAAGCGTGTCCATTTTAATATTATTCTCGTCCAGGTTTCAAGTCCATCATGTGTTCAGCTTGTGTCTGTAAACGGTTAGCTCTGGTCTTCGGGTTGTGATACCATATACTCTTGTAAGCGGATACCAACGTTTCGGAGGAACATTCTGCCTCCATCTTCGGGATTGAAACATGTAGGTTGCGGAACTGGCTCGGTTAAGCAGACAGACGAGCGCCGAGATCCATGGAAACGGATCCGATCCGAGCCGCTCGCCGGTGTCAGTGTTTGAGGAGCACCACGGCCGGTATCCAGAAACGTCACGATAATACACACATATGCGGATCTGGTTGTCTCTCGCATCGAGTGAATATGTGTCAAGGGTGTGTGAGAGCGGGGTGCTGAGGGGAATGTGTGTACTTAAGAGGGATGAAGTGACAGGATGTTTGAAAGAAATACACAGTGAGAAGCTTCATAATTCGAATTCGTCATTAAATATTGTTGGAGAGAATTTGTATTCAGAATTTTGATATAAACCTAGACGTAGATGGGATGATAATATTAAAATGGATGGTAAAGGGTTTGGGAAAGGTGTACACTGGCTCAGGATAAGGGGCCAGTGGGCTGTTGTGAATGCGATGCTGAACATGTGGGTTCCATGAAGTGCTGGAGGTGAAACAGCCTTTCCAGCTGCACACTGTTGTCATGTCCCGTGTGTATTCTGTGTCGGTTGTGTTGGCTGTGAAACAGTTCTTCCAGGCACAGTATATATTGGCAAATATTGAGGCTGTGAAAGTTCTTGGTAGGCTCGCGACGGATGTTGTGAGAATGAGCCTGTTGGCATCCCAATGTCTGTCTGTCTGTCTCTCTGCGTGTAACATCTCGAGTACCGCTGAGTGAGTTTTAATGAAATCTAATACTGAGGAATTCTACAAAACTTTGTCGACACTTTCCAGTTTTGATTAGAATCGAACAGTAACGGACGCTTTACACGAAAAGGCACATGCATTTGTGCACGTAACTCGCTTATATTGGGGCGAAAAATATTTTCGAACCTTGAGAAAAGCGAACCACACATTTTATGCCCAATACAATTTTCTCCTAAGTCTTACGTTTTTTTTTTAATTCGCGTAGTGGGGGGTGGAGTCCAGTTGGGTCCACTCGGCACGGCGGCCACTGATTGGCCTAGCGTACCTGCCCCCGGGGTGATTATGATGATGGAGAACTTGGTGGAATGAAGATTGGCAGGGGAAACCGAAGTACTCGAAGGAAACCTACCCCAGCGCCACGCCGCCGCAGTGGGAAGCTATCGACTAACCACTTGAGCTATGGCGCGGTCTCAGTTCTTATACGAGATTATTAAAGACAAGTATTTGGACGCTGTTTATTGTCGAGGTACTGTCCCTCTACACACGTGGAGGGACTGAGGAAGATTGCGAGTAATCTCATGGGAGTCAGCATCCCTGCCGGCATTCGAAGCCAACGCCTCTCAAATACACGTCTGGATCGTTACATGTAGACCAACCAGTTCGACAGGCTACAGATGTGTTTATGTATTTATGTAAAATAGTTGCCGTTCGACATTTGTTTGTTCTTGAACGTCTGCGTTTCATTTGAACCGGAAAATGTCCAGCTACACATTGATTCTCTTGCAATGAGGATGCAACGCAGCCGGGAGTCGAACACCTGCCCGCACCCAGCCATGTGGCGTGGCCACAGGCCGTACTAACGACGGGCAGCGAAGATTTGCTGTGAGGACCGCAATATGTGCTGATGGGAAGGTTTCGCTTGCTGTGTCCCCTGCAGCACGTGGCTTCCCTCCACAGTAGAGTCAAGTGAGGCTGTGCTGCATTATTTGTGTGGAAGAGAAAGTTTTGGAAGAAGCCGATGAAATGCTTGGGCGTAGGTGGGTTGTAAAGTACTGGGGTATGCTGGATTCGTGTGGCAGGCTCTCGTGTTCACGTTCACCGGTGGGCAACTTCTTGACAAGCTGAACGATTCGTCCCCCTGAAGACGGGCTGTGCCCCGTGCAGTTGCTTTTAGAGGCACAACCTTCATGCCTAGTCTAATTGCGTGCTAAGTAAGGAAAGTTGCAGACCGACACATATTCAGCCGCATGAAGAGTCATTTGTTTTGGGATGTAACGTCGTGTAATGCGTCGAAAGTGATCCGACGTTTCGGACGAACAGTAGGAAAGTAAGCCCATCAAGTAACCATTGTCGGTTCACTTCCAGCGGACTACGCGGCAGTACACCCCAGGAGATAGAACTTCTCATAACCACCGCAATCTGTTTGTGTTGGAATGGCACGGAGTGAACTGCTACTGCAGTCAGATTTCGCTGTTTCTTGGCGTGATCGGGGTACTGATTCATGCGCTGTCGGTTAGCATCATGTTAGCCTGCAGATACGTCTGTTACTAGCGTCGTTCTCTCGCCACAGTGTATCGACTGGCGTGTTCACATTTAGCAACACGCTACCGTGTATTGAGTCGCAGTGTTGGCAACAAGTGTGTTTCCCTCGCCATACTTGGCAGCACGCTACTGTGTATTGAGTGGCAATGTTGGCAACAAGTTTCCTTCGCCATACTTGGCAGCACGCTACCGTGTATTGAGTCGCAGTGTTGGCAACAAGCGTGTTTCCATCGCCATACTTGGCAGCACGCTACTGTGATTCGCGTATTTCAAGACTATATTATTTTCTTATTGCTAGTGGGGTGGGACTAAGTCCCTTTTACTGCGGCCACTTCTGGCCTATTGTACCAGCCCCAGATGACAGGTGAGGGTGATTGTGGAGCAGTTGGTGAAATGAAAATTGGCACGGGAAACCGAAGTACTCGGATAAAACATGCTCGAGTGCCACTTTGTCTATCACAAATCCCACATGACCTGATCTGGGCACGAACCCGGGCCGCCGCGGTGGGAAGCCAGAGACTAACCGCCTACCAAGACCCTGTATCGCTGTCGTGTTTCTCACGTGGTAACACGCTAGCGATCATGGTGTGGTGATATTGGCAGCAAAGCCGTGTAATCATAGCGTGTTTCCTTCGCCACAGTTGGCAGCACGTTAGCGTGAATCGCTTGGCGCCGTTGGTAGCGCACGCTACATGTGCGTGTCGGCCCCCTCTCGCGTCAGTTGGTATTTTGCTGCCTTCGAGTGTGGATGCTATGGTGCTGCGATGACGTTTTGATAATGTACACGTACGCTGCCACCGCCGGGGGGCCTCCCCCTCACTACGCGCCCCCGCCTACGTATCTGGCCGCTCAACTGCCGCCTCCACCGCCACCACCAGGAGGCAGCTTGTCACCGCACTCCAAAAGGAGAAGGTAACGAAAATATAGAGCACCGCAGTTTCGCCCCGCTCGTAGCTTCATTTTGTAGAGAGATATCATATCGTAGTTCCGACCCCAACGGTTTCAGGAGGCTTGAGGACTAGAATTCGGTAATTGTGATCTTTACTTCAAGGCAACCCTGCACATGAGACAGGCGTCGTCGTCGTCGTTGTGGTTAGGAACATTTTTTGTGTGTCTTTTGCTCCATATGTGTCACTACAATGTTTTGTTAGCCCACAGGTTTCCATAAAAATAGGTGAAGCTATCCCTGTAACAGGCTGTGGGGGCCCATAGAATTGAGACACGTCGAGGGTCCTAGATTTTCTAGACAATCGGCTCACAGGTGGCGGTGAGGTCAGCCTTATGCATCGGCCGCCCTTTACCCCCTGGAAGATACCTGTTACTCAATTATGTTAGAGGCTGAGTCGCCCCCAGGGCCATAGTGCAGCTGGAAGGATTACATCAACTGAAAAATCTCATGACCTCATCGGGAATCGAACCCCTGGCCTTCGGACTGGTAGCATGGTGCCTCAACCAACTACGCTACCGCCCATCTGTTTCCAAACTGTATAAAATGTTTGTTGTTCCCACAGCCTAGCAAAGATTTCATCGTGCCCTCTCCGTAACACGCACACACAAAGGACAGTGTTTCCTGTTTGTCTTTTTTAAAATAAAAAAGCTTCGGCGTCCGTTAGTGCAGAGTTTAATGCACTTAATTTTGTTCTCTTAAAAATGTTTAATCGTGGTTAACATATCCAAAGGGGCCTGAAGTTGACGATTCTCCACATCTGGTAACGAGGTCAGTAATGGTGGAGCTATACCTCCACTCCCCGATACGCCTTCTTGACAGCTTTACCTGTATTTCCAGAGGCGGATATTTTTGATCGCGTTTTCCGCATTCAGTTTCTCACATGCCCTTCTGCACTTGTACTCACCTCGAGTGAGCTCCATTGCCCGTATCGTACCTCCAGTCACCGCTCAGAAATGTACCCGTCGCTGCCACCTTGCCACTGCACACCGAACCTTTGTCGCATTTGTCGCATTGTTGCAGCTGCACGGAATGAATCATTTATATGTAGCTTGCTACCGTTCACTCCAGAACCTTTTGGCTTCTCGTCTTCTGTCCAAAAACGTGAAAATTAGAATATACAAAACTATAATTTTGCCTGTGGTTCTGTATGGGTGTGAAACTTGGTCTCTGACATTAAGGGAGGAACATAGACTGAGGATGTTTGAGAACAGGGTGTTGAGAATATTTGGACCGAAGAGAGATGAAGTGACAGGAGGTTGGAGAAAACTGCATAATGAGGCCCTTCATAACTTGTACTCTTCTCCAAGTATAATTAGAGTGATCAAGTGAAGGAGGATGAGATTGGCATGGCATGTAGCACAAATGAGGGCGAAGAGGAATCCATATAGGATATTGGTGGGGAAACCAGAAGGAAAGGAATCACTAGGAAGACGACGTAGGTGGGTGGATAATATTAAACTGGATCTTAGAGAGATAGGATGGGATGATATGGACTGGATTGATTTGGCTCAGGATAGGGACCAGTGGATGGCTGTTGTGAACGCGGTAATGAACCTTCGGCTTCCATAAAATATTGGGAAGTTCTTGAATAGCTGCGTGACGGCCGCGCCAAAGCTCAAGCGGTTAGTCACTGGCTTCCCATCGCGGCGGCCCGGGTTCGATCCCGGGTCTGGTCAAGTGGGTTTTGTGGTGGACAGTAGGCCTGAAGTGGCCGCAGTACAAGGGACTCAGTCCCACCGCACTAGCAGTAAAAAAAATAGCTGCGTGACTGACGGCTTCTCAAGTAGGGCTCAGCTCCATGCAATTACATGATCTAGCAGTCTCTTGTTGCGGTGTATTGTGTCTCTTGCGAACATTGGTGTTGTTTTTATGTGGATATGTGAAGTGTTATATACTATATGAAGCAGATGGTTTGCATCATCCTGTTTGCTAGTGTTATCCGTTGGAGATGGCGTTAAATGTCTGCCTCGCTGCATCACTCGGTAACATGTAGGACTGGAAAGGAATGCGGGAGAAAGCAGGGGAAGTTAATAGTATGAAATCTTACATAACAAGTAAAGCGACTTGTACGTGACTGCAGCACATATGAAGTCTTCTCAGTCTCCACTAGCCGTTGCTTCGTAACTGACTGAACTCAGTGAGAGTGGGAGTTACTTTACGACAGGCGGTATACAGTCAGTCAGTTTGTCTTGGCGCCAAGCCCCTTGAGGATCACAACGAGAGATTTTTGTTTTGCAACTGAACCCTTCTGGTCAAAGCCCTTATGTAACATCCTCGCTGACGGGAAAATGGGTTTGTCTGTCAAAGTCACATTGCGACAGACAGTCAGTCAGTCAGTCAGTGAGTCTTGGTGTCAAGCACCGTCTGGGGCTCATGACCAGATATTTGTTACTGTTTGGCATTTACGCTCTTGTTTTTGTGGGGCGCACTCTCTGACGAGAGGACGGGTTTGCCTTTTGTATATGCTGCTGGCCCTTGCCAGTGCAGTCTTTCTCGGGTCCTAGTCCCTTGGCACTCGCGACCATATTTTACTGTCTCAGATTTGAGACTTACGTTTTTGTCGCCTCCTACTACTCGCAGGGTCACGGTGGAGGTATTCGGCCCCGCCTCCACACGGGTAACTGTTCAACTACTGGTCCTCGTTTTGTAGCCCCGGCACGGACCGCACGGAAAACGTCTTTTGCATTATTGCGTTTTCTCTCGTCGGGGAAACGTGTCGACAGAGCTGTTCCCTAGCAACGGCTGTTGTACTGTCGCCTGTTTACGCAGCTGTTACTTGGCAGGGGATTTGCGTGTTAAATTGCATTCTGCCATAACATAAGGAACGTGATTTGTGAAACGTCGTGTCATGGTTCATTGGATGGTGACACTGGTACAGTTGGGAGAATCATATTGCCTCGACCTCAAGACAGAAGTGAACCTCAACGCGCCATGAAGACGTCACGGTGTTGCGGTTCTGCTGAGCAGCGAGGTGACTGCACAGACTTAACAACACGAGCAGCTGCACAGCCGAGGGCATGGGAGACACCAGAAATGCATGCAGAGTTCTGGGGAAGACACCGCCTGGGACATCCTGCGTAGGTGGGCGGATAACATTAAAACAGATCCAAGAGGTAAGGACGGGAGGATGTGTGTGCTGTATTCCTTTGGTTCTGAGCGGGGCCCAGTGACATGCCCTCTGGTGCCATGAAAGGTAGCTGAGTGACTGTTGGTTGGTCTGTGGGGGTTAGTGGAGGGACAGCTCTGTGTGTCATCTTCGATGAAAACTTCGGATGTTCAAATTTGATGTTCTCACAGCCTTAACGGTATTAATCGTCGCGGCGCTTAGTTAAACACTTCGCCGTGAAGGCGTGTGGGGGCGTGGAGATATATAACTGCGAGCCCTCAGTCTTCGTATTGGATGGATGTAAATAGTCAATTTCACGCCGGAGTCCGCCTCACTCCAGGGAATGTGGACCCCAAGACAGGTCTGGACTCTGGAGAACGGAAAAACT
The DNA here is from genome assembly GCF_002891405.2 of Cryptotermes secundus. Classification (NCBI taxonomy): domain Eukaryota; kingdom Metazoa; phylum Arthropoda; class Insecta; order Blattodea; family Kalotermitidae; genus Cryptotermes; species Cryptotermes secundus. The sequence goes on along the minus strand of NW_019725839.1, from coordinate 622,562 downwards.
CCTCCCACACCGGGAATCGATCTACAGTTCCTCCGCCATCAGGCGTCAAGCCTAGTCATAGTGACATCTTGTAGTCCGGTAGGTGGCTCCTAACGTTTCGAAGAAGCATGAATGAATGAATGAATGAATGAATGAATGTAAGAGTGGCGCGGCCATCACTGATCTACTGAAGTGAAGACCAAGGCAGCAGGTCCCTTTGAGACACCTCCCAGACTGCACGGCGTCCTCCTCCGGCAGATCACACAGCAGAGGAGGAGAGTCAGTCGTACTGTGTGGCGCTGATGAATTGGAGAGGATTTGAAAGGAGGAGTTCGTGGCCTGGCCGAGGCAGTGACCGGGCATATTCCTGGAGACGCTGTGGGATTCGACCCGACAACCTCCCGAATACGAGTCTAGAATACTGCCGCTATGCCAGCCTGCTCGGTCGGTCGAAACGTCCAGATTTGCTTGTGAACAGTGATACTGTAGTGATTCACACACATCTCCTGGTATCAGTAGGGTGATTAAGTGGGAGTTGAAACGGGCAAAGCGTGTAGCGCTTAATTACCCCACGCCATGAAGACGCGCAAAGGTGTGGAGGAGGTATACATCCACCCATTCTTAACGAGCACGTTGGTGCAGCGGTCACGTTGTAGGTGTTCGGTTCTGATCTTGGTCGGTTCACGGGGTATCCTGCCAGATCTTTCTTACTTTTCCTCCGTCCCTTGAGATAGATGTCGGATAATACTTCCAGATAATGTCCAGTTCATTATTTACCAATCAGCCTATCACTGGACACTGTTGTCGGAAAACGAACCAATAACCACCGGGTTCTGCAACCGAACGTACGGCCGTGTATAGCAGCTCGCAAGGCAGGATGGCTGGTGAATACTGAACTGGAAAGGATATGGAAGGAGCAGGTCCTAATATGATTTACTGTCCTGGCAGTTGTCTGGAGGAACTGGAGAATACCACGAAATCCCTGCCAGGATAGCCGGTCTCCGGTCTTAACCCGGGACCTTCGGAACACGCAGACGTTGGCCTTCGGATACCCTTGTTTGTGTCCAAGTTTTCACACCCGTAACAACGGGGCAGAAGGGCCAGCGCTCTGCGGCCGGTCGACGGCCTCTCCTCACCTTGAGCGGGTGTTCCGCTCCAGCGACCGCGGGCAGAGCCCCTTACGGACCATCCGTGGCTTCTTCGCGCGCTGCTCCCGGGCTTCTGTGGCTCCGAACAGAGACCGGCACATTCGGATGATGGAGAATAATGAATTGGAAAGGGTTAGGAAGGAAGCCGCCCTGCCCTGATCGAGGTACTGTCTGTAACACCATGGAAACCTTAGGATTACCCGTGTCACGCCCAAGACTCGAACCAAGCATCCCCCCCCAAATACAACCAACGTTGTTACCAATACACCAACCCGCTCTTGTGAACACGTCAATGGACCTTTGCGTTTCATAGAAGGCGGAGTATTTCTTGACCAACTAAGCAACTGTTAGGTTTGCAAACATGAGTCTGCTCTCTGGAATCGTTTCCAGTCTGTTGCGTTGTCTCACCTGGGCGTTCTGTAGATGCGTACCATTGTTTCAAAGTAACATACTGTTTCCATCTTCAGAGTTGACCCGGAATATATTGCTCCGGAACATTCGTATTCATCTACAAGGCTGCACGGTGTCATTACTAAAGAGACCACAATCTGAAAACTCATTGCCCTGAAAATCTCAAATATTATACCAGTTCACTTCTTTCCTCCAAACTCCTCTCCAAAAATAACCCCTCTTTCATTGGACGACAGTAGCAAACAATTGAATATCACGAGACGGGAGCTTATGTGCTTTTTTACTCGTGTGGGAATAGACATTTGTGTAACGTTCTGCTGCGTCAGGGGTCATGTAGCACGCATTGGACGGACAGAAATGTGTACTGGATGTCCATGACAGGATCTGAAGGTAAGAGACGAGGGCAATACTATTAAAGGGAATCTTCAGGTAACTAGTAGTCGAATGCGAAGGTCGTTTTACCGGAAAAAGTTGTGTAGACTTTTGTATTGACGGTGTTGAGTCTTCCACATTTCGTAATAGCATCTCAAAATAATTCCGGCAAATTGAGGAGGGCGCGGTAATTGCCTCAGCGAAGGTGCTGTCCAACAGCTTGTCTGGATTCGATCCGCGGTCATCCCACATGCAGAGACCCGCATGTCTTCCGTGGGAACCTTCATCAAGTGGTTCGTGCCCCCTCGTGACGGTTGCAGGCGAGGCAGAGGAGAGGCCAGCGAGCAGCCACGCCGCTTGGTTCCGGCGTGATGCTCACAGATCGTAGCTCAGGCTGTGTAGTGTCGGATGTGGAACGTCAGGATTGGAACCGAGGGCCACCAGAATACAGATGTCATCAGAAGCTTGAGCCAGCTTGTTTGATTTTGCTCAAGAGGAGATTATGTTGCATTGCATGCTGAAACACATCAGCAAGTGAGGAATGTCTGCACAGCATATCAGTTCTTGAGCGTTTGCGGACTTCATGCTGGTGAAACCTTGTAGATGGAAGCGATGTTGCTCCGAAACTTCAGTTAGCTTTGAACGACTGTACGGCATTATAATCCCGAAAGATTACAACTCATTCTCACAGTCAAATTTCATGAAATACTTTTAGTGTTACGTGCGGACGGAGAGACAGACATGGCTGGGGTGGGTTTCTGTTTCCAAGACAGGATAGGAACCAGAGTCGCCGTGCGGGAGACCCAGCTGCCAGCTCATTTTGCAACTTGTCGTTGCGAACGCGCCGAAACTATTTCGAATCGTGATATATTCCGACCCCGGGACAACTGACGAGGTTCACTGCAAACCGTATGCAGAACTGCTGAGGGCCGGCCTTCCGTCTGTTGTCTGGAAACGTAATCATTAAAATACAGAGAACTGTAATTTTGCTTGTGTTTTGTATGTGCGTGAGACACGTGCTGAGGGCTTGTGAGAACAGGGAGCTAAGGGGAATGTTTGGGCCGAAAGGGGAGAAAATGGCAGGAGACAATTGCATCAGTGGGAAGCTCACATTTGCATTTCTGACCTAACAACGTTGATAAGCAGGTTAACCTTTTAAAGCCCTGTGGTCACTATAAGTACCACCTGCTTTAAGATACTAAAACCGTCCATTCTGCCCACAGAGTGTGTCTGTGTGTTCCGTATGGTTCTCACGGCAAACAGCGACTGTTTCCCTAAACAGCAGTAACCGGTTGGGCTCTGTAGCGGAGACGTAACGTTTCCTGTGAGGTACGACCTGAGCTGTTATATCTTATGTAGAAGAAATTGAGTGTTTAAAAGGTCAGTTGGAGTTAATAGACATAAGACACATTTGGGGCGATAGAACACTTGCATATAAAATATTGGTCGGCCCAGGCGGTATAGCGACTGGTTCGTGGGTGGCCGAGGGATCGGAGTTCGAGTCCCGGTAGAGGCAAGATTTGTCTCCTCTCCGCGTCGTCCGGACCAGTTGGGGTCCACCCAGCTTCCTACCCAATGGTTACCGGGGTTTCTTTCCCCGGCGGTAAAGTGGGCGGGGCATGAAGCTGATCACACACCTGCAACTATTACCGAGGTCAAGAATGCGTGGATCTATACATCCACTCCTTCACACGTCTTCATGACAGTGGGTAATCAGTTAAGTACCACAGGGGGACCTTACAGGTCGGCAAGTCTCGAAGGGCACCGGTTGGGAGGCTGAGGCCTAGGAGGGAAGCGGTAAAGTTGTCCCTGTACTTAATTAAGATGTACCATTCTTAACTTCGGCACCAGCTCGAGGTGAGCAGTGAGCTTTGTCTCCGGAGAAAGCCGCCGCTACCCAGTGGGTGGGACCCAGTCGGGAACTGAACTCGTACAGCCCGCAGCATAGTCACTGTACTGTTAGAGAAGCAGGGTGTGAGGCTGAGCGGGTTCTGGCAGAATCAGGTGCTTCATGAGCGGCTGGACAACTATCAGCTATTCAAACTAGACACTCTAGTTGGTTCAGGTGACCTAGGAGGCTGTGGAAACTCCAGTAAATGCGATATTAAGCAGGGTGTGACGTAAGGTGGTCGTGAGATCCGATCCAAGGACTTCCTGCTGGGGGGGGGGTGAGAGGGGTAGCGCCTGTAATCTGGTTTACGTGCCGTGCGCCCCCGATAAAGGGCTCATTAGTGCCTCGTGTGGGGGGATAATGGAGACGGATAGCGGGGACGCGCGGCCCTTGATTGATCGGCCTCGAACCGCAGGCCCCCAGATTGCAGCATCATTAAATAAATATAAACGATTGTTTCAGAGGGGTCTGCCTCATGCCTCGCTGTCACAAAGTGGCGAGCGGACGGTGGTGAAAATGGCGGTTTGTTTAGGTTCGGATCCGAGGCTGCATTGGAGCATACAGTACAGCATCTGTCCGATGTTACAAACAGTGAAACTGGTCATTTCCATTTTTGCCCGCTCGGGAACGTATCTTCCCGTAATAATATTGCACTTACGGGAAACCGCCTCGCGTTACGAACTCTCTCGAGGGACGTGAAGTCCTCGTAAGAGAGAGGACTGCCTGTTCGTGGCGCTGTAGTTTCAGTAATATTTTTATTTAAACGAAAATACGTTATATTCTCACGTTGTGGTTGCTGCAAATTGTGAGAAGTAATAAGGACAGACACGCCCTGCTTTTATCCAAACTGTAACACACACAAATGTGTTGCAAAGTTTTCACCGGGAAATGATCGCGTGATTTACATTTACAGTAAACCCCTCGCTAATTCGGATCGAACTGTTCACAGTTGAGTCCGTGCTTTACAAGTCACATGGCATTTAGGAAGGCAGACGAGTCACTTGTCTGTTCAGACGAAACTAGACGGTTGCTTCAAACCTGCATCATTACGTTCAGAAAGAAGTACAACTTCTGGGTTTTCTAGCGATGAACAAATATACTGTCTTTTCATAGTTTTTAAATAAAGGCTCTACAGTTATATTTTTATTTATTTTCGTCACCACTGCTTATGTCATTACATTCTTCATTTATTCGTGTTATAATTTTTTGTCTTTTTATGGCTACCCTTTGCTACACTAATTCGGATTATCACTTAATCCGGGTGACCTCTCCCCCCAATAATCCGCATTTGCGAGAGTTTACTGTATTAATTCGGGGTCTGCTTCGAGTGAATCACTCCCTACCTATCAGCAGTCGAGCTCGTAGCTAGCCACAGTATCGACAGAACTCTCCCGGTTAGCCATCTCCAATGGACCGACCCGAACCAAAATTGAAGTGGTGAACAAAAAACGATGAATCACCTCCACACATTGTAGGCCCTTGAGCTAAGTAACTGTCATGGTGGAAAATTCATATGTTTAGGTTAGAAATCAGCTCCATCTCCGGGGGTAAAGCGACAGGGGCGTGGAGCTGACCACTAACCAGCATCAGGTGTCGAGATTGAGAATAGTGGAGATATACCTCCACTCCTCTGTATGCGTCCATGTCGTAGTGCGTAATTATATACAGTAAACCCTCGCTAGTCCGGGTTAATTGAGGGCGAGATCATCCGGATTAGTAAAGCAAAAGGTAGCCATGAAAGACAAAACAGAAAAAAAGAAGTTTAGAACACAAATAAATTGAGAATTTAATGATATAAGTAGTGCCAAAGAAAATAAATAAATAACAAAATATTACTGCAGAGCCTTTATTTAGAAACCACAAAAAGACAATGCATTTATTCATCGCTAGAAGACCCAGAAGTTTTACTTGTTTTTGAACGTAATGATGCAGGTTATGAGGAAACTGTTAAGTTTTGTCGGAACAGACAGAGGACTCATCTGCCTTCCTAAATCCCACGTGTCTTTTAAAGCATGTGCTCAACTGTGAACAGCATTTGTCATTGTTCATATTTCGAACCGCATTAGCGAGAGTTAATTGCAGTTAAGTACTGGGATGACTTGGAAAGTATGTTATGTTGCACAGTAACTTTGTTTCCTTCCTGTTTATTCCCGTCTTAACGTCGGTGTACTTCCTGTTTGAGGCCAGAGCAATCCCGGACCCGCTGCCGGCCACATCCGGAAGACGAGGAGGGCCGTCGTGTTGCAATAAAGCGGAGTTATCATGACCTCGCAGCGCGGCGAGGTCAGTGTTTTGTTTGTGAGGGGGAGGGGGAGAACAATGCTGACTTCGTACATCTAGCGGGCGTAACCCGAACTACCGGACTTCGTGACGACCGCCCGATTACATCTCGTGACTTGTGGGTAAGGTCTTCTCGGGGATCTCCACTCGTACCAGTAATCTTACGAACGAATCTGGAACTACGAACATTACGATGTAGTGGTTTGTGACGCTGTGAAGTTTGGTAGGTAGGGGAACGTACTGCGTTCATCGTCATTATAGAAGATCTTGTGCCGTGGAAGATTGTGACAGAAGTTTCGTAGCTGCCTGCCAGAGTGCACGATGGCATGCTACAGAAACGCGAAGCCTCAATATATGCCCCGCCATGAGAACCTGAACCATGGAGCAGAACTGCCACGAAACCCGGGCGATGTGCGGAGACTGCCGAGTGGAGGCAACAGCGGCTGTTGTTTTGTTTCCGTACGAGGGACAGTCAGTGAATAGGTCACAGATGGATAGAAAACGTGAAACATGTTCTGTTCGAACGTGCAAGAAACGTTTATTTCTCGACATCTCCTCCACCAACACTGATACTCTTGTCCCATCGCTTTACCAGTGCGTCGAGACCCGCAGCACAGAAGTTTCTTGGCTGTTGTCTCAACCACTTCCGCACCTCCGTTTCAACCTCTTCATCATCAGCGAAACGTTTGCCACGTTTTTCGACCCATTATGAACCGCTTTACATGACAAACACTTCTTAAACAGGAAATGTTCCTTTATGAATGAATATCCTTTGCATTGAGTCTTTTTTTTTCTCTCGCAAAAAGAAAACGCACAACAGAACGATGCTTTTCGGTAGTACACTCCTCAAGCACGGTCGGCATTTTGACTACTGAAACCATCCTCTGAACATGCTCATGCGCGTCTGCTACCTAGAGTGTAGTGAAGCTGGACTGTGCTGCTACCTAGTGATACACATAGAAAATCTATTACTTCCATTACAGCTGCATTGCTTCCATGTGTGACCTGTTCATTGACTCTAGCGTCCACTCGGGTACTGTCGGTTCTCATTTCCGTCGCGACACCGGGGAGGAGGAAGATTCTTGATTTTCCTCGGCCCCTGCAGGCAAATGTGACGATGATATCCGAAGCCGGGCCACGACCGTTTGCTCCCACAGCTTGACGTCGTGTAGCCTGAGCTACTGACAGCATCGTTAAACAAGCCTTTCTTGTCGTGCGTCTTTGGGTTTATCTGAGACGGGACTCGCTCTCCGAACTGGAAAAGATTTTGTTTTAAACTCGTGGAATACGTCGGCCCTCTACGCGGTGTTTGTTTGCGTTTCCTTCTTCAATGATTGTTTAATTATTTCTGTTTATTTTTTAAAGCGTTGGTCTTCGCTGTGTTGCCTTGTTCAAGGGTTTTAACATTAGTGAGCAAGTTTGTGCCGTCAGCACATTGCGTGAGACGCCTAGTTCGCCGTCGGCATGGAACAGAGTGAGAAACTGAATGCTTCCTTGGCTGCTTTTTGTGGAACCCGAAGGTTCATTACCATGTTCACAAGAGCCAGCTGAACCCAGTCCGCATCCTCCAGCCGTTTTGTTCCCATCTTGTGTGCCGAAGTTTTGCAGGAGGTCCTTCAGGTTTCAGACGAAAACTTTGTATGCATTTGTGTAACACACGTGCTACGTGCTCCGTCCACGTCATCCCCCGAATGTGATCATGATGATAATTGTGAAGAGCTGTTTTAACGGTTCGTGTTCAGGAGAGCGGCCAAGATGGCGAATGGCTGTCCCAAGCGTCAGGATCCGGGATAGCTCAGTCAGCAAGGCCAAGAGATTTCTACGTTTTCCACAGCGTCCCCAGTGGGGTACCAGGGGCTGTTTTTCCGCCTCACTCCTACGCAGTGTTGACATTAAGAATGCTTGGAGCTATACCTCCATTCTGCCAAGGTGCTTAATGAAGCACAGGGACTCCAGTACGTATCCTGTCTCGGCCAGGATAAGTTAGTTGTCTGCATTTTTCGTCACAACCAACCGGTTAATGCTGTTTAGGGACAACCGTACGGAACACACACTCACTATGGGCAGAATGTAGGGGTTCTTTTCCTGTTAAAGCAAGTGGTACAAATAGTTGCCGGGGGCACACGGTAGCGTAGTTGGTTGAGGGGCTATGCTACAAGCCGGAAGGTCGCGGGTTGAAGTCCCGATGAGGTCATTGGATTCTTTTCAGTTGACCTAATCATTCCAGCCGCACTATGGTCCTGGGGTCGACTTAGCCTCTAACAGAAATGAGTCCCAGGAATTAATTAAATAATTTTCCTGGGGAGTAAAGCGCGGCCGGCGCGTAGGGCTGACAACCTTACCGCCATCTTTGAGCCGATTGTCTAGAAAATGTGGGACCCTCAACGTCTCACAACCCTATGGGCCTCCACGGCCTGGTACAGGGATAGCTTTACTTTTTTTTACATATAGTTAGCGCTGTGCTTTCAAGGATTAAGGGAACGAAAAGCGTTCGTCCTCATGACTTCGCGTTTAAAGTTTAGTTCCATGGCGATCTGCCATCTCCCGCCAAGATTTAATTGTTTATCCGATTTTTGAATGATCACGCCCTTGTAGGCCACACGTCAGTGATACCAACATTACAGTCAACGCGGTGTAACGTCCTCTGGAACAGGGCCACCGGGCACGAAAAGTCTCGCAGACGGCATCTCAGAGCGGTCACGTGACTGCTCAGCGTAGGGTAGTATTAAAATGGACCTTGTGGTTACTGCGATCAGTTAAGGGGAGAAGAGATGGGTGGGACATGTAACACGCATTGGAGAGCCCATGAATATATACAAGCTTTTAGTCAGAAAACATGAAATGAAGAACCCCGTGGGCATAAATAGGAGGATACTATTAAAGCGGATCTCTAAAGAAATAGGACGTGAGAATGTGTGCTGAATAGGATACGGACCATTGGCAGACTCCAAATTCCGAGCACCATATTTCTTAATCAGCTAAGCCACAACCAGCTTCTTGAATGCCTCTGCTCGGAGGAGTTAACACGAGTATGCTGTCTTGTGAGATGTGACGCCGTGTTGTCTGCTAGAAGTTTACACAGTCTACCTGTATCTCCCACCCCTCCCCTTTTCCTGCCTCTTCATGATCCCCTCTGGGGCCACCACTCGCTTCGTGTTCCTGCGGTCCCATTGTGGAGGCTCCTCTCCCAGCCCCCTGCTCGCATTACTGATGGAGGTTTTACGTTTCTCCGAAACGTCAGCAAAGCTCTACCACACTAAACCACGAGCAGGAACAGCTTAAGAAGTACCATCCTCGCATAAGGAAGTATTCAGAACACTCCAAAGAGAAAACTCAATTAGGACAGCACGTAAGGAAATCAAGGAGAAACGCGTATAGTAGTAACACCGTACGCGAACGTATATAGAAATATAGCGACAAATACACGGAAGATTACGCCGAAACGACGGGACAGAAATGCAAAAACAAAAATTACTCTATCATAACGATTTAAACAATTAATACTAATGTGGATGCATATTAGCTTAATGCAGTAACGAGAATACTGCCTGACGATGATCCAAATATGGATCGAAACATGCAGTGCTCGCAAAATGAGACCATCGTAGCATAGCGATGTTAGTTGACACACACAGCAGGATGCGAACGATAAAGATACCCGACCAGACTACAGTACCCTTCAGATGCACATCTGGCAGGTGTTCGCAAATCATCAGGTTCGGATGTGCAGCGTGACGTCACGACTCGGCCCGTCTTGTGTACTGGTGAGTCCGCCCGGGATGTAAGGACGGATTTCACGGCGTCACGTCCCACTATATGGTTCCGGGAGTTCTCGGCCGAGAAACCTCCTGTCATGAAGTGCAGGTGCCATGCAGCGACCGCTTCCTTCCAAATTCCTTCCAGTTTAGGATTCACCAGTCAGCCTGCGGTCCCAGCTTCATGACACGAGGGGTTGATGGCTGGCTGCTCTTTCTCAAGCCGCCGGTGGTAGCTCTGTCACATCTGTTGTTATGGGTCCGTGCCCTGAGCTGGCAGGTGGGTACCAGCGTTCTACCTAGAAGATGGAAGCACTATATTCCTCCGAAACGTTGATATCCACCTACAAGACTGTGTCATAACCCGTAAGACCGTAATACGAATCTCCACCAATCTGGAAACGTCGTAGGTTTTATACATTTTAATCCAGTCCACGGCCTACCACACAGTGTCTTTAAGAGCCATTTTAATATTAGGAGCATGGTAGCTCAGTCAGCTTAGTGACTAGGCTTCCGGTTTGGCGACCCGCGGTATCGGGGTTGCGTTGCCGGGAAGAACTGCGTTCGGGCCAGGTCTGAGGCTCACCCAGGCTCCTGTCAAACCAATACCGTGGGGCTAAAGCGGCCAGGGCATGAAGCTGACCACTCACCTCCATTTAGTACCGGGGTTGCGTGGAGGCTGTGTTGGCAGCACTGGTACCAAAGTAGGATGCGAGTCGTGGCGTGCTTGCACAATGAGCAGCGCCACTTTCACGTCTGTTGCCCGGTTCTCATAGCCGCCCGCGAGAGATGGCGAACTGCAGACGTGCCCTCAAGTCTATTCGTGCAAGCATTGGGAATGAAGATTCAGATCGAACCCTAAAACCCTGCCGCGGCCACCGTACATATTGGCATCAGTATGTAGTGAATATCATAGCAGCTTTCGGTGCTCTCTGTGATGTCCGCTGTTGGAAGTAGGTAACAGACAACCCGCACAACAGTTACACTCCCCGCGTGGAGGCGGGTTCGAATACCTCCACCGTATCCCTGCAAGTTGTAGGTGGCGACGAAAAGGGAACCCATTGTCTGGCGGTATAACTGGGCCATCCTGTTCCTGGGGGATATGAATACGGGGACCTGGCCCTCAAGATTGGAGAAGTTTCGAATGTGAGACAGTAAGCGGGACTCGGACCCGAGAATGACTGCGCTGGAGAGGGCCAGCAGTAATTGTAAACGACAGGCCCATCCTCTCGTCAGTGAGGGCGCCCCACGTTAACAAACCCGCAATTGTCTGACGGTAATAAAAATCTGAAATTGGGCCCCAGGTGGAGGCTTGACATTGACTTATGAGTAGTTACACTGTTGGCGTGTTACCGGGATGCGCCTGTTTGCTTCGCAATGTCTGCCCGTCCGTCCGTCCGTCCGTCCGTCCGAATATGAAGACCCATGCGCGTTTCTGCCCGCGTCTCGCAACGCCAAGCTCTCTACATATGTTTCGAAATGAAGTTGCCGAGAAGAATGCAACCGACGCCCTCCACCTCCACCCTCTTGCCCTGTTTCTGCAAGTCTTGCGGTTGTTGGAGTTGGCGATAGTAATAGGATAGGACGACCAGGGGAATCGAGGCTCTATTCGCGACAAGGGCTGACATTCTTCTGTTCTCCGTGTCGTCCAGACCTGCGCTTAGGCCCACCCAGCCTCTTGCCAGGGGGTATCAAAGACGTTGTCCGTCGACTGTAAAGCGGCGGGAGCGTGAAACTGGCTACCCATCTCCATCTAGTACCGAGGCAAAAAATGCATGCTTTCCTCTACGCGTTTTGAAGGCGTGTTGCTTAATTAAGCACTGACGCTTGAACGTTACCTTTTTTTATTGCTAGTGGGGTGGGACTAAGTCCCTTGCATTGCGGCCACTTCTGGCCTATTGTACCAGCCCCAGATGATAGGTGATGGTGATTGTGGAGCAATTGGTGGAATGAAGATTGGCAGGGGAAACCGAAGTACTCTGAGAAAACCTGCCCCAGCGCCACTTTGTCCACCACAAATCCTACTTGACCAGACCAGGAATCGAACCCCGGCCGCCGCGATGGGAAGCCAGCGACTAACCGCTTGAGTTATGGCGCGGCCGGGACATAGGATGACTGAAAATTATTGGGTTCGAAAGAATCTGGAAGGAAGCGGTCGTGGTCTATTTGAGGTGCTATCCCTGTATTATCTTGGAGGGATCAAGGAAGACCACTAAATAGCCAACTAGAATAGCTTATATTTCGGCCAAGTTTCGAACTTAAGACCTTCCAAATACAAGTCTACAGCTTTACCAGTAGGCTAAGCGATACTTTAGATAATTGTAGTTCCTCTCAGTTGAGCGTATGATACACAGATCTGTTTTGTAAAACCCATTTATTTGTCTCCTTGGAGTTGAACGCCGTATAGTCTGGTAGGTATTCACCAACGTTTCGGATGAATCTGCTGCATCCAACGTAAGAGTGAAATTTGGAAACGGCATCCGAAACAGATGTAAACACTTACCAGACTACACGGCGTCACACCCCCGAAGACCATAATCGCCCCAGTCATAATCTAAAATCTCCAATGTACATCTTTTGTTAATTCTTTGGACTTCTCAGACAAAACAGTCTTTTAGGATATAACATGTGTAGTCCGTTGAAAGTCAACCGACGTTTCGGAGGAACATATCGCCTCCATCTTCAGGACAGAAGAGTGAACCAAGCAAGTGACAAGTCTGCTTGACACTGTGCTGTATGCCAGATGATAGCACTTTTTGTAACTACCGCTGTAAGAACCTCAAATCCTACCATCATTTTAAGCTCTGTAATTCTATCCTCTTATCATGAAGGTTCCACACCCCTCTTTTCATTACACCTTCTGACCTCTCACCCCCTGACACACTGTCTCCATCTGCCGACTTGTGAGTAACTTTTGAGCTTGAACACTTTGGAAGCCAGTGATGAATCCAAAGGATGACAGTTGATGGGTATGCACTTAATGTTTACCGTGAAATTATATGGTCTTTTGACCACATTATGGTCACTGTGCGAATGTGAACACTAGCTTAGTGATATATGTATTAATACATATATAATTTATAGCAGTACGTGTTACTTCGTGTATGCACGAAGGGAACTCACTGAGCGTGTCACAGGGTTAACCATATAAATCCTGTCTAGCTGGTTACTGTAGCGATAACGCTCTAGTCTTGTATTCGGAGATGCTGATTTCGAATCTCGGCTGGAACATGAGCTATTTTACCGAGGTTTTCATTCGTTTCTTAATTAGTCCAGGCAAATTCCTGAAGATTAATTCTATTAGCCACTGCCGCCTCCTTCCAGATAATTTCCAATTCATTAGTCAGTTTACAATTCCACGCTATAAAGTTGGTAAGAAAAGGTAAAATTATCCCCATAACAGGCCGTGGAGGCCAATATGGTTGTGAGACGTCGAGGCTGCCACGTTAGCTAGACAGTCGGCTCACAGATGGTGGTGATGTTGTCAGCCCCACGCGCCGGCCGCCCTTTACCCCCAAGAATATTCCTGGTATTGATTCTGTTAGAGACACCTCAGTTCTCATGACTCATTCAGTAGAGTAAAAATTTAATGTATATTGTTAAAAGCGGGCTCTCAGACAAAAAGGAAAAATCAGGATTTGAAGTGAAAATGCCTTTCTCATAGACTTAAGGAAACAAAATACATGTAACTACTTGCCTGCATAGTTACAGGAAACTCCTGGTAGAAGTAATAACGCGTTGCTTTCTTTTTACATAAACGTTTAATCTCCCATATTAATAATTATTACATTTATTTTTAGTCTGTTTTATTTCTTTGAAGAACTCGTTAAGTACAGAATCTTGTAAACCTGTCTGATGGAATCTCTTTAAGTTTCGTAGTTTCAGTTTTTCTAAGTGATGACTCGCAAAACAAAATGCTGGTATATTTCCCATCTACCTTAGTACAAAATTTTACAACCCTAACCAAAATAATTTATTAATTATTGCAAAGAAACTAGAAGCTTAAGGAGAGTTCGCGTGGTCACCAGGTTTTTGATTTATTTTAACAAGTCCCTTGACAATTACTTGCCTAAAAAAACTAGTCTCATATATCTAATAAGGATATTATATACTGTAACTATCTCCCCACCTTACAAGTTCGCCCTCTCCCCATGATAATATTACTGGTTTTAAGAAACCAAAATTACGGTATTCACGTGACCTACAAAAGTAAATCTTTCGTACTAAGTCTTGTGAACACGAGTGTGTTCATTCTGGCGTTGAAATGGAAGACACGCACAGACAGCTTGGTCATCTCTTAACCATGAGTTTTTCTTTAAGGAAGGATGCTGGGATAAAGACTGAAATATTAATTTCAATTTTGTGTTTAATTTCCGCATCACCATTTTGCTTATGACAAGAGCGAGTCAGTAAATAGTTCACAAGTGGGAGTAGAACAGCTGTAATGGATGTAAGAGGTTTTTTATGTGTATCACTAGGTAGCAGCACTGTTCCACTTCATGAGTCATGTGGCAGACAGTCATGCGCATGTTCAGAAGCTGGTTTCAGTAGTCAAAATGGCGACTGCTTGAGGAATATACAAACGAAGAGCCGCGTTCTGTGGGCAAAAGTTCTCAGTTCAAATAATATTCATAAAGAAATATTTTCTGTTTATGATAAGAAGTGTTTATTGCGTTAAGCGGTTCACAACTGGTTCGAGAAATTTCTCAAGGACGCTCGAAAGCCGCAGACAATACCCGACGAAGTCCCTCTGTTGAGACTACGACAGAAGCAGCTGTGCAGCGGGGGGAAGAGTTGATTCGAGCTGGCAGGAGGATAACGACAGTCAATGTAGCAACTGCACTAGGATGTTCCCGTGGTTCAGCATACAGCATGACTCTTTGACGTTTCGGGAAGTGTGAGCATGGTTGGCTCCCACTGAACTGAAGGATCGGGAAAAACTTAAACGAATGGGTCTGTCTTTGCAACGGCTCTTGAGTTATGCAGATGAAGGAGAAGAAACGAGTATGCTGTTACTGGGGACGAATTGTGGGTGCATCACTACCAGCCCGAATCAGCATGCTTCAATGCAATATAAACATTCCACTTCATCTTCAGCAAAAAAGTTCAAGGTTACGACATTAAATTGAACGGTTATGCATACCGTGTTTTTGGATTTTGAGGGTTGCTGTGAGATGTGAATTCTGCATCGTAGTTGGTTGCACTATGCTACAAGCCGGAAGGTTACGGGTTCAAGTCCCGATGAGGTCATTGGATTTTTTTTCAATTGACCTAATCCTTCCAGCCGCACTAGGCCCTGGTGTTTACTCAGCCTCTAACAGAAATGAGTACCAGGAATTAATTAAATAATTTTCCTGGGGAGTAAAGTGCGGCCAGCGCGTAAAGCTGACAACCTTACCGCCATCTTTGAGCTGATTGTCTAGATAATGTGGGACCCTCAACGTCTCACAACCCTATGGGCCTCCACGGCCTGTTACTGGGATAGCTTTACTTTTTACTTTTTTACTTTTTGCTGTGAAGTTCTGTTGCAACTTCGGGATACAATTCGCAGAAAACATCCAGGCTAAATGGTAAGAAAGGTACTGCTTCATGGAGACAGTGCCAGACCCCATACAGAGCGAGCAACCCAATATAGTGGGAACGTCTTGAACATCCGTCTTACAGCCCGGATTTGGCCCCTTGTGACTTCCATCTCTCTGTTGCACCAGAAAGCCACGCTAGTAGCAAATGTTTAGCTGATTACGAAGAAGTCGAAGAAAATGAGACGAAATATCAAAAGACTTCTGTGCTGCGGGTTTCGACGCAGTTGTAAAGCGAAGGGACACGTGTTTTATATCCATTTGTGACCGATTTACTGACTCTCCCTCGTATANTCGACTTGAGAGAGAGCGACAGGAGGATGGGCAAAACTGCACAGTGAAGAGCTTTATACCAAGCTGTACAGCAAGTGCTCGCGAACACTGGGGTTGGTAAGACCAAGGCCTCATGCAAAATTAGGGTTTGGGGGGGGGGGAACCACTGCTGCTGTTAACGCTGATCTGAGCCCAAATTCATACATCATCTCAGTTGGAGGAAGAACTTTGGAGGCCGAGGTGTTGGTGGGAGGATAATATTAAAACGGATCTTACTTAAATAGGGAAGAACAGGCACCAGTGACGGACTCTTGTAAACATGGGTTTCATGAAGGGCGTGTAGTAGCTGTGCTACATTTTTCACCTCATGAAAGAGTTAAGTAGATGAAACAGTTCCCCGAAATTACATAAGCGTTGTGGAACCACGAGTTTCCTTCCTGATCCCAGCATATTGATCATGGCTCAGTTGGACACTGAGGTGTGTATGGGTTGCGTCTGAAACCGCTGCCTCACTTCTCACGCGCAACTCAGAGGCCAGGTCTGGAAACCCGGCTTGTACAATCCACTGTGTGACGTCACGGTTGTTCCGTGAAGGAAAGTGTACAGTACATATTAATTAGAGGTTGTGTTGTGTTGTGTTGTGTTGTGTCGTGTCGTGACCCGTCCTGTTCCCACGGTCTGGGGAGAGAGACGCGCCAACCCCGGGGCTACATCTGACTCCGCCGCTCGCCCTGCCTCCTCCAGACACGACATGCAGCCGCGTTCTCTACTCAATATGGGGCAGTGCCTTTCTCCGAAACTGTACCGGACCTCCCGGATGATGTGCTCCTGTGATGACCTGTGCTTGTCTTTGCTTCCTACTGCAGGGAGAACCACTGCGAAATCGAGCGCCGGCGCCGCAACAAGATGACCGCCTACATCACGGAGCTGTCCGACATGGTGCCCACCTGCAGCGCCCTTGCGCGCAAGCCGGACAAGCTCACAATCCTGAGGATGGCCGTGGCCCACATGAAGGCTCTCAGAGGTTGGTCACCGCATCCATTTTCTGTTTCTCTTTCGCACCTTTCTTCTGATCCTTTAATTTCCACTGCCTGTAGATCGGGAAGGAGTCGCGCGCGATGTCCAGTTCGGCGGCGTACATCGTTCCTCGTCCTGGGTTCTCGGAGAGCGCGTCAGGTCTAAGTGGGAAAGAGCGCCTGCTTCGGGCATTGCCGAGGTTGTATAGCGTCGGCGATAAGGTGATCGTGCAACGTGAAGCAGGTGGCAGAACCAGAAGATCCGCGTTACCTGACCTCCAATCGAATCCAGGCCACCTCTCTAAGCTGCTACTCAGTTGAGCCCATTGGGGAGAGCTAGTCTCGATCCCTGGACAAGGCAGGTTGGGTCCCCAGGTACAGGTCCTCCCTTTTCCTGTTTCTGTTTCACGCTTGGCCTACTCTTCCGCCGTGAAGATGGAGACAAGCAGATTACTCGGAAACGCTGGTAACTATCTACCACAATATACGGCTTCACACCGAGGTGCTCGGTTCAAAACTTGTCCTGTACACCGACTGTGCTGGTAGAGGTTTTCATTGGTTTCCCTCAGTCTCTCCAGGCAGACGCTGGGATAGAAATTAATCAGAGAACATTTAATTTTCCTAATATTAAAAGCAATATAGAATTATGTTGAAATATTAAAAAATTTAACATTGAAATATATGTAAAGAAAACAATAAAATTTATATCCGACATACGGATATATTTCATAGCAGTTGTTAAATTCATCAGAACAGCCAACACACCATACCCATAGCGTACACAATTCTATGCAGCCAAAACAAATGATCAACTTTCCTTTCAGAACGTTAATTTGGCTACACTGTGTAGCATTAGAGCGCTTACTTCAGTCAGGCCTTCAAAATCCGTTCCACTTCTTTTATCATCGGTGAGGGCAGATCGGAAAGTTAGTATTTACGTGTACACATTCAGAATTGTAGTCCACACTGAAGCCACTTTTGCACATACTCATCCTATACATTGTGACGTTTGTCCCACGGGTACAGCCGTTTAATGGTGCCTTCTTGGAAGATCCCTACGTCATATGTCGGGAGTTGTGCCTTTCCTGTTTTGAGTGACCCAGACAGACCGACGGTAGTCACGTGGGGCCAGGAGTGCGGGGGTGATGTAGATCTCCCCAACCAAACTTCTGCAGGCAGTTCGCCGTTCATGAACGTAACTTCCAGATCCGCCCCAGTATCAGTCTAGCAAGTTGCCGCGTCGTTAAGTACCCCCCCCCAAAGAAAGAAATACACGACGGACTGCCCTACAAGACAATCGCCGAGGACTCAGGTTTTCCTCAGCCTTTCCAAGCCGATGCTGTGATTGCCCCCCCCCNCTCGTTCGCAAGAGACGGCGTCTAATAACCTGCCGGCAGGCAGCACGTCCTAAATATTATTACAAGTTGATAAAATATGGCGGGCGGGCTGCTCTTATCTCCGCGCCGCTCGCTCGTGACTTCGCGGTCGCGACGAGTCGTCACCCCGTGGCCGCATCTCCATTCGGCCCGCGTTCCGCAGCTCCTCAAGACAATGGTACTGACCGGATGTGCACTCGCGCGCAACACCGACACAAGCACCAGTTGCCCTGACACTTGTCCAGAGGAAGTGAGGAAAATAATGAGAAGTGTCAGTCGGAATAGTTGGGCTCTGTTGTACCACGCGAATTTGGCGTGGCTGACAGCCTCTTCACCACCGCCGTGCGCAGGCCGCTGTCGGGGAACAGTCCCCCAGAGAGGAGCCTTTTATGGAACTTGAAGCCCGATTACCATGTTCACAGAAGCGCCGCTTGTCTCTGTTCTGAGCCAGCTGAATCCAGTCCACTCTGACACGCTGTATTTGCATGAGATCAGTTTTCTGCTGCGCACATTGCGTATGGACTGCCCTTGCCCTAGGACAGCTCAGATACAGCCCACACCCCTCATTTGATGTTTTGTCCCTGCAATTTGACTTCACATTTGTACCCAATCCCTGTCAAGGAGGGTACACGCTTTAACCGATCTTAACGAATTTCGCTCCGTCCGTCCAAATTACACTGGAGTCCCGTTTTTTTAATGTCCAGGCTTCAGTTCCATGCAGCAACGTAGGCCCTGCCATTATTTTGCAATGAAGATGTGACGGTTTTACTCAGGTGCAGTAAACAGATTTCTTGTGTGTAATATCGGCTGCAAGATGTGGTGTGGCTTGTGGGCGGATGTGGACTGCGCGCACTGATCTGCCTTTGCTGCGGTTTCCTGAGGTCACGCCTGCAGTGGTGTGAACCTGGCTCTGTCACCAAGAGCACATGCATCTGCGAAGGGTATGTTCACACGAGTTTAGTTTTTGATTGAGTTGCAGCTCTTTTTGTGCGGGGGGGGGGCACAGACATACATACTGCCCTTGCCTAGTGACACAGGGGCAGGGAACACAGACACCAGAGCGATCTTGTAAGCCTAAATCATCAGTTAGGGACACGGCCCACAGGGTTGCATAATATACACAAGAAGTTATGGGAAGACCTTCACTTTGATACGATATTCAAGCGGTTAGTCGTTGGCTTCCCACCACGGCGGCCCGGGTTCGATCCCGGGTCTGGTCAAGTGGGATTTGTGGTGGACAAAGTTGCACTGGGACGGGTTTTCTCCGAGTACTTCGGTTTCCCCTGCCAATCTTCATTCAACCAAATTCTCCATCATAATCACCCGGCGTAGGTACAATAGGCCAGTCAGTGGCCGCCGTGCCGAGTGTACCCGGTTGGACTCCACCCCCCACTAAGCAAATTTGATACGATATGGACCTCATAGAAAAGGGAAAAATTAGGAGGGAGGACAGACAGCAAGCGATTTCCTAAGCATCATAACAAAAATTGTAGCGGGATACACAGACAACAAGTTTTTTTTTTTTCCGAAATAAGGTAAGTAGGCTAAAAATAGGAACTGAATATTTTCGGTCTGTATGCAACAAAATTGCTATGAACAGATCGTAAGAAAGCCAACAGACCAGATTCCTCGGAAGGCTCCTGATGACCACGCACAGCGAGTCTGACCATTACAGAGATGGAGGGACCAGTTTAACTAACCCTGGGAGCGGAAGGGGCCAAAAGGCCCAGCCCCTGTACATTAGGAGGCCCCCAGAGCTTTGCGGGGCATATGCACCTGTGTTGCGCCGAGCACATCAAGCCATTGTGCGCATGTTTATGAAGACACAGCTACCTGTGCCGACGTGAAGACATGTGCATCACAGCGGCGCATGGCAATGAGCCACTGTCAGACATCCGCTCCACTCCCACTTCAAGATGTGGTTTATTTATGAACATTATTAGGCTCATCTGGCCGTTTTCTCTATTAGAGACGAGCATTCTGACTGTTTCAGGGTCTTCTGAAGTGGCTTCTTCTCCTGGCTTCATATTTGTCACTTTGCTACGGCTGTCTGTTTGGGGTGGACTGTTTCAACACGTTTCTTGCAGTTGCTGCTGTTGTCACGGTTTCTTCATGTAACTTGCATCTGATATTATTCATATGACATTGGAATTTTTCACAGCTGTGACAGTGAAGAAGAGTACTGTCGCCTGGCCGTGACGCCGTCTAGCCTGGTAGAAATTTACCAACGTGTCAGACGAAAGTACTACCCCCATTTTCAGTTTCGAAGAGTGAACCAAGCAAGCAAGAAGTACATCCCTCTGTAACACTGGTAAACTCCTACCAAACCGCACGGTGTCACATCCCACAGGAAGGTAGGCCCCTATATGGCCTGTGCTTCTCTGCTATATGGTAGTTAATGCTGCAGTCTTGTGTTCGATATGACGCCGTACAGTGTGGTAAATGGTTGTCAGCATTTCAGAACATAAGTCTGCATCTGCTGACCACGCGACACCCTCTATCCGCAAAAGTTTGCACTAACTTCGCCGACAAGCGGCGGTCGCTCGGTTGGAATAGTTCGCTTGCGGACTACAGGCCACGGAGTTAGTTAGTCTGCATCTAATGTGTGGACATGGAGACAGCAGGTTCGCCCAGAACTCTGATGCTCGCCTACCAGATCACATGACATTCCCAAGCAGGTTGGTAACACTTCAGACGTGTAGTCAGGAAGTGCTTGGTTGGATTCTCAGCTGTCACTCCAGTCAGGTCATGACTGCTTCCTTTGAAAACCCTTCCATCATATCATAAATCAGTCATCCTGCCATTCAGTAAAAGTTAAGGTTGACCCTGTACTTAACTAATTAAGCACGACGCCGTGAAGGCGTATGGGGGAGTGGATGTATATATTCACGTTTTCTTGACCTTGGCACTAGTTTGAGATGAGTGGTAAGCTTCACGTCCCGGCAGCTTTACCCTCAGTACCCGTTGGTCAGGAGTTTGGGTGGACCCCAGAGCCAGCCTGGACGACGTATAGAAGTGAAAATTCTTGACTCCACGGGGACTCAAACTCAGAACCCTCTGTCGTCTAGCCCGTTAGCCAGTCTGTATAGTGACTGTGCCATCCCGGCTCTGCAACCTACCATTCAGTACCATTGTAACATAGCT
This sequence comes from Cryptotermes secundus, assembly GCF_002891405.2. Classification (NCBI taxonomy): domain Eukaryota; kingdom Metazoa; phylum Arthropoda; class Insecta; order Blattodea; family Kalotermitidae; genus Cryptotermes; species Cryptotermes secundus. The sequence continues at coordinate 601,338 of NW_019725839.1, read as the reverse complement.
CATGAAGAGACGTGATATGTCCTAGGGACCACGGTTTTAATTCAAATTGAGCACCTCCTGGATACAAGTCTAGAGTGCCCAGGCTACATCGGCCTGTTTGCGATATCTGCATAGTGTCACGTGTTGAGGGGTGTGACTGTGGACTGGTGAATGGATTTATTGACTGCTTATACACAGGACTTGGAACTACAAGCAGTTATAATAGTGCCACTGTTAATCTCCGCAATTCACAAATCACTAGAACACATCTTCTCATTGTGCTTTCACTAGTCGTTTCCTGGTAACAGATCTTAACACTGAAGATTCTTCAGCTTCTGTGCTCACATCATTACTTCCTGGCAAATATCCCACAACGATTAATTCCATTTAATTATAGTGTCATCTCTTCTCAGCCTTCCTTGCGGAGCTCAACTCAGTCATTGCTCCAGCTGTCCTGGATATAAATTCTCAGCACGGACCGCATAGAAAACCCCGTTCTTCTATTGTGTGTATATTCATTGCTGTGGGAACATATTTACTGAGCTGTTGCCCCAAAATTTCTTGCAGAACATCTGTTTATTAAGAATCTGCTGCCCTAGCAATGGGCATTGTTTTGTGACCGTTACCCAGCAACAGGTCTACATGCTACAATATGAGAATGTTGGTTTTGTCTAGCAACTGAAGTAAGTTAGCATATAAACTGGGCAAAAGAAACACATTTTGCAAACAGATTATATTGTGAGGTGGAAGGACAGTGGATTTTGTTTGGGCAGGCTGGGCAAGTGACACATGTTAATTGCTCCTGTCTGTTGAGAGACCAGGCTGTCTTCATGACTTGGACATTAGCTAAAGAGAGAACACCCAAACAGTTTAAGTGATCTGTGTGCTTTGTGGTGACACCATGAGAATTGCAATCAGCCAGTGACAATGGCGTTATAAACTTGTGCTGTGATGCTTTAGTGCATGAGTGGTTTGAGAGAGCTCCAGACACACCTGTACTGCAGTTGTTTCATGGTGACATTTTGTTTTCCCCCCAACAAGAATAGACATGACTGGCCATTGTGGATGCGTCACTATCTCCGAGATCGAGACGAGATGTGTGTGTGCATATGAAAATGCCTGCAGAACTGAAGGCTGGACATGAGAGCAGTGGAGTGTAAACGCTGTGCAGGCTGAACGAAGATAGGAGTGAGATGGCTTGAAACAATGGGCTGAACAGAACTGTACAGTTCTGTACAGCATACACCATCGTCAGAATCCTTTCAAGTCTATTAGTGGGCTGAATGCTTGGATAGAATACAAGATACATGGATTCCAAAAACTACCTAATATAAGAAAATATGTTTTATAACCAAGAAAAGGATGGACAGTCTTGAAGCAGGGCAGGCTTTTGACATAATCCAAGAAATGGAGGCCTTCCCCATTGCCATGCATTTCAGTAAATGTTCTAGTCCCTTGGTCCAGCCATTTCTAATTACTGCATAGGACTACAAAGACAAAACAACTCCGTCCAGTGTGACTATTGAAGTTTTTACTACTTGAAAACTTGAAACCTACTTTTCAAGTAGTAAAAACTTCAATAGTCACACTGGACGGAGTTGTTTTGTCTTTGTAATTTGTTAGTCTGATGGACCAGAATGAAACAAATCAAATACTGCATAGGAGTTTGGTACATATTATGTTGTTGCAGATTGCAGCATAATATTTTTGATTAATCACAAATTAGGATTTCATGCAGCAATTAATTTCTTTGATGTTTCACAAGTGATTTTCTGCAC
>NW_019725839.1:519948-599571 GCF_002891405.2 Cryptotermes secundus | reverse complement strand
CCGGTGTAAACACCGGAACCTTGAGATTAATGCATCTGCATATAGAGACCCACAATACCCTCAGATGATGGTCAGAGATGTAGATCATGTGGAAGCCTGATCTTCCCTCTGAACATCAGTATATCACACTTGCTGACATCTGTTGACAGATTTAACACAAGTACACCAAGCTGATCTGATTGGTCTGTGGTGTGTAAGGGGTTTGATACTGGTTAGATTCCTTCTGGGTGCTCCAAGCGGCTGCCTTGTGGGAGGTTTCCGCTCAACGTTATCTGCTGTTTCAGGCACCGGAAACACCAATACTGATGGCACGTACAAGCCGTCGTTTCTGACAGACCAAGAATTGAAGCATCTGATTTTGGAGGCTGCAGATGGCTTCCTGTTTGTAGTGACTTGCGACACGGGCCGCATCATCTATGTGTCAGATTCTGTGGCCCCGGTCCTGAATCAGCCACAGAGCGAATGGTTCGGCTCCTGTATCTTTGACAATATACATGCAGAGGATGTGGAGAAGGTCCGCGAGCAGCTGTCCACGCAGGAACCTCAAAACACAGGCCGGATCCTGGACCTCAAGACCGGCACTGTCAAGAAGGAGGGCCACCAGTGTGAGTACAGGCCATCATTCCATTTGCTTTCATTTGAAGCTGTAATAGTGCCTTCACGTGGCACATGTGTGCCAGACTGCGTGGCAAACTGAAAGGCTTCATTCCTGCAGAGTTTGTCCATCAAGTGAGAGAACTGGTATTTACTCCTGCTGCCTCTCTCTGTTTACAGCCTCCATGCGTCTTTGCATGGGATCACGACGCGGGTTTATCTGTCGCATGAAGGTTGGCAATATTGCTGCTGACAACATGGCAGTAGGACACCTGAACCGTTTGAAGCAGCGAAACAGTTTGGGGCCTTCCCGTGATGGGCAGAACTATGCAGTAGTTCACTGCACAGGCTACATAAAAAATTGGCCTCCATCGGGTAAGTATTGGTTGCAGCATGGAGGACTGGAGACAGTTGATACAGGTGTCGACATATAGCTTTGTGTGGGTGTGCACCTGGCAGAAGGAACACGTGTCCCATGGAAGCAGCATGAATAAACTTGCTTCCACAATTTGACCTTATGACCTCTCTTGAAATTCCCAGTTTCAGAGTTCCTTTTTTAACAGACCGGTAACAGCTCTGTACCTCATTAAGCATCACACAATGACATGTCTTTGGGAGTGGATGTGTAGCTCCACATATTCTTCACTCGACACTAGATGGAGGTGAATGGGCAGGACCTTGATGCCCAGCTGCTTTACCCGGTACTCTTGCATAGGAGGCTGAGTCAGCCCTAGAGTGAGTCTGGACGCTGTGGAGAAGAGAAAGTTCTTTTGTCTGTGCTGGGAATTGAACCCTGATTCCATGGCCATTCATCCTGTAGCCTTGCTACAATGCCAAGTGAGCTATCCTGGCTCCAGAAGGTGAAAGGCTGTGTGTGGAATGCAGTACAGATTTTTCACTTACTGAAGGGTGGAGTCCAGCTGGGTCCATTCGTCACAGCGGCCACTGATTGGCCCATTGTATCTGCCCCAGTTGATTATGATGATGGAGAATTTGGTGGAATGAAGATTGGCAGGGGAAACTGAAGTACTTGGAGAAAACCCGCCACGCTGCCACTTCGTCCACCACAAATCCCACTTGACCAGACCCGGGATAAAAACCTGGGCCGCCGTGGTGGGAAGCCAGCGACTGACCGCTTGAACTATGGCGCGGCCTTATGCAGTACAGATAGTTGAGGACAGTAAGTCTGGTGTCCATTCAAGATGGCTCCACATGTCAGAAGCATTGTCCAGTAGTATAAATGGATGAGGGAAGTATCGCCCATAATTGTAATATTGTACTAAATGGTCAGATGTCGCACATGTGTATAGTTGAGAGCAGAAATAAGGAAATATTGAAGCAGATGGATGGTGTCTAAGTTCAAGGAAATGAGGAATTGGTTCCGTGAATACAGCCATAGTGTAGGTCTATTGTTTAACTTTCGTCACTTAGTGTTTCCAAAAGAGACTTGACTCGGTGAGGCCAACTGTTGGCAGGCGTGCAGATGGACCGAGGGGCAGATGATGATGGCCATGCTTCTCACTGCTGCCTTGTGGCTATTGGACGCCTGCAGGTGACGTCAACGCCCAATACCAGTGACCTGAGTGGTGCCAACAACAATGCGGAGTTCATCTCTCGTCACTCCATGGAGGGAAAGTTCACATTTGTGGACCAGCGTGTGATGGCCCTTCTAGGGTATACGCCACCTGAGCTGCTTGGGAAGTCCTGCTTTGACTTCTTCCACCCCGAAGATCAGACGCACATGAAGGAGAGCTTTGAACAGGGTGAGTATGATACCACTGGCATATCCTGTGCTGACACACTGCCAGTAGTGAACCCTCTTCACTGGCATCACAATGCAGTCTCAGTACCTGGTTCATGTCTTTGCCAGGGGTCATCTGAAACCCCCAGCTCAAAAGGCAAATGTCTCTGATTTCCTTTTTTCTTCCCACAGTCCTTCATTTTTTATTTTTTGCTAGCTGTTTCCTTCCTTCCTTTCTGCTGTCTTCCATTACCTGTCCAAACTCTCTTGTTCTGGGTCATGCCATAGATCCGTTTCCTTCAAATTTTAATTGGAATTTCCTATAGCAAGGCTCTCGTGAAAGTCCCCATTCCCTTGTTCAGTGGTGCACTGTCACAGCCAGTTCTTTGGCCATGGGATCACATTCCCTTGTTCAGTGGTGCACTGTCACAGCCAGTTCTTTGGCCATGGGATCACATTCCCTTGTTCAGTGGTGCACTGTCACAGCCAGTTCTTTGGCCATGGGATCACATTCCCTTGTTCAGTGGTGCACTGTCACGGCCAGTTCTTTGGCCACGGGATTCTTTACCAGAGATAGTCCCTGGACAGGTTGCATTTGAACAATCATTTCCCTCAAAAGACTTCCAGAAAAACAGACTATGTGTTATGCTTTGTGTACAGTTTGAGCAGTCTTCCTTTTGCAGTGAAATGCTAAGAAAATGAAACTTATATGTTTATATATAATGCTTTCATGACCACTAATGAACTTGCAGGTTTATAAGCATGGATAATTTCTTGACCGACTTCTCAGGAAAGTACTGCCCCATGCAGTTTGTTCCATTTGCTGCGATTGTGTCTGTAAAGTTGGCATTGCATATGTGTGTTGTTGATTGCAGTGCTCAAGCTCAAGGGGCAAGTGATGTCCGTTATGTACCGGTTCCGTGCCAAGAGCCGCGACTGGGTGTGGCTGCGCACATCTGCATTTGCGTTCCTGAACCCATACACAGATGATGTGGAATACATTGTGTGCACCAACACCAGTGCCAAGTGAGTCCGTTGGTGCCTGAACTCATGCTTTGAGCTTGGGAGCTGACAGTCACCTTATGTGATGAGACTAAATATGTCTCTTTCAGAATGCACTTTTGGCCCATAGTTCTGTCCTCTCTCACTGGATGATACAAGGGCAAGTGCACTGCTACATGCAGCTGGGCCGATAGGCAAGCCAGTGGCAGAGCTGCATAGCTGCAGTGGAACTCCCACTTAATGTACTGAGTACATTCAATGTCTGTGATTGCAAATCAGTAATCTCAGTGTTAAATGACCTTATAAAATTATCCCCACTTCAGTGTTGACATGTGCTGCTTCTCGCCAGAGAAACATGGAAAGGGGGTCTCACTGTGATATGTAACTTTTGGAAGTTGAAAGAAGCACTAAGAGCAGTTTAATGCATGCTGTGAGCCAGTGTGGTGTGGTATGGGTGGTAACGCACAGCAATACGAGTGCATGCTAACATCAGGTAGGTAGACACACATAACTGGAACTTTTGGGATAGAATGAGTTGTCAGAATCTATCAGAGTGATAGCAGGATATCTGTACAGGCATGTTGGCAGTACTGTATGCATCTGAATTGCCATCTCATCCAGTTTTGATGTAACTTTGAATTTCATGCTGTGTTGCAGGTCTCTTCACTCTCAGCAGACGGACGGTGGGGCGGGAACAGAGCCCACGGAACAGGTGGCTGCATACCAGCAACCCGGCCTTGACTACAGCTTGCAGCGAAGAGACACCACACCTGTGTACCCACACATGATAGCCTCCACGCAGCACATCCAAAGTGAGTATGTTGGCACTGTCGTGACTGTGTTGCAGGAGGTAGGGGCACCTCTCCTGCCTCGGTGGGTAGGACGTACAGCACAGCATGAGAGCCGAGAGCAACGAGAGATGAGATGGTGAGTGAAGCTGGCTGGGCTGGAACCTGGAATGTCTGACACAGACATCCAGCATCTCGCTTTCAGATCACCACACCTACTTTCTTACTGAATTGTTTTAGAATCTTTGCAGCTGATATGTACATGGATGAGCAAAATAAAGATTTTGCAGAGAAAGTGGAATTGGATATTCTCCTCATGAGTAGATTAGGGACAACTGTGAGTAAATGTGGTACCCCAGAGTAATTTGTTGATTGCTGTCTTCCAGGTTCCCAGCAGCAACAGCAGCAACAGACGGCAACTGCCCGTCCAGGTTCCGCAAACGTGTACAGTAGCTATGACCCAACACATTCACCGATCAGCTACAGTTCCCCTACCGCACAGCAGACTGGCTCAGGTTCTGTGTTGGGACGCATCAGTAAGGCCAACACAACCAGCCCCACGCCTGCTCAGGCAGCCTGGAGTCTGAGACAGGTGAGTCAGTTTTACTCTGTCCGCACCCTTCCCATTTCCAGCCTCGTTGTTGCCGTGTGCAGGGTCTTCCAGTAGACATTCTGAAGGTAAAGGGGAACACGCTGGCATCTGTCATCACTGCCAAGATACAAATACAGAAATACTGCACCATGCACTGCCTGAACTTGAGGCGCACGTTTTACAGTTTATTGAAGCAAGTGTCGCCTAACTTTGAACAAGGCCAAGAGTAACCTTGAATGCGCAGAAGAAAAATTTCAGACAAGGGTGGGTTTGAGGGTGTGAGAAGTGACAGGCGGCCTGTCAACTCTTGGCCTTGTTCGAAGTTACGTGACAATTGCTTTAGAAGTATTAAAAAATAAGATCCTGTAAACAGTAGTTAATTTCATTGGTGGGGACCATCAGAAAGAGCTGGTCTCGATCACATCTGCATTGATGTGTGCTCAATAAATATGGAAATTCAGACCACATAACTAACTCTTACGTTACATTGTGGAGATCGTTCCTGAATACCTGCGGATGCCATTTCCATTTTCGCTGTGATGTACGTTGCAGAGTGTCGCCACGCTTGATACAGTGTTTTCTGAATTCTACATTTGGCATACACAGACAGTAAAGTGGCATGTTCCTTATAGATGGTAGTGTGTCTACAGCAAGACTGAACACATTCGGAAAGTTGATTTTACGATTATCATCTGCATGCACTGTTAGGGACATAGGCACTTTCTTTTCTTTTAATGATAAGTTTCTGTTGCAGCCTGTGACAGAAGGGTACCAATACAGCCAGCTGAGCCCGTCACGGTCACCCAGTGGGCCCACATACACCCAGTTGAGTGCTGGTGCCCGGGGAGGGGCGTACCATACCCCAACCACCGCCCCTGGCAACACAGGTTAGTGGCAGCAACAGGGATCAGGACTTGGGTAGTTTCCTCGTCAGCAGCTCATACTGTTACAGATAAGATTTGTGTGTTCTCATGTCACTGTCTGTGTTAATGTGACACTGTTTAATGAAGGAAATTGATGCCAGCATTTTCAGGGTGCGAGTCACCCTTCTGCCATGAAGATGACAGTAATGATCTGTCAGATCCCAGAATATAGTAAGTAGTCTTCTGTGCTGCAGTTGTCTGTCATTTGAATGAGAAGTTCCTGAAGTTGGACATGTTGCAGGGATGTGGGCGTGGCAGGGATCTGGTCAGCCGTCGGACTCTGGCCCAGGTTCTAGCGGGTCGGCGGGACATGCCGGAGGCTCTGGAGGCACGGTCACTGCAGGTGGGGGAGCATCGGGGCAGGGGTCCGGGGGTCCACCACAGCAGCAGGAATTGTCAGACATGCTGCAGATGTTGGATCAAGGAGGGGCCACGTCATTTGAAGACTTGAACATGTTCAACACGAGCTTTGAGTAGCAGAGACTGTACACATTCAACGTGAGCTTCGAGTAGCGTGGACTGAACGTGTGTTGTGGACCGAGAATCTGATTACTTCACCCCACCTGTAGCATGAGACATCTGTTGGCATTGGCTCCACATGCATCTGCTGCGTAGGGTTGTCACGTGTTCCAGTGTGGTTACATGCTTCATGCAGGAAGTGTAAATGACTCCTTATGGCTGTTACATAAGTGGAATATTCAGGTAAAGCTAATAAAGTTGTCCCTGTGCTTAAGTAATTAAATGCCGCACCATGAAAACACATGGAAGACTGCATTCCTTCTTAGACTGAGGACTGGATGCTGCAGCCACTTTGTACCCCTTGATTAAGAAGCTGGGTGCATCTCGGAGCCAGTCTGGACACAGCAACAAAGAGAAATGTATTTGCAAATGTTTGGATGGATAACCTTTAGGGTTTCACTGAGCACCATTTTTTGGTGTGTCATTGCCGTTCTGCTGATTCATCTGCAGACATTTAGACTAGTGTGGATCGATTTTCTTGAATTTCAGCCTGACTTTTGAGACTTCATTATTTTGATATATCATGACACCCACAATTCTTTATTTGTTCCAAGATACAAGCATCAGAGTAGAATTTTGCACAAGGAACTGAATAGAAAACATCCCAGACCCAAACCCACCAACAGAGATAGATGTAACAAAAGTGGCATTTACCAACTGCAATGTTTGTAGATTGTCCAGTAAAATACACTGAACAAATTGGCCAAACCTTCAGTGCTGAATTTAAACCACAGGTCAGAGCAGTGTTGCAGTTCAGAATATTTTTACCCAGTATTAGGTACATGACGAACGTACATATGGCAGATAACTGGTAACCATGGGTTTTATAAAAGGAGAAAGCAAAGGAAAGTGCTTAAGTAGTTTAGAAAAGCATTACACCTACTTAATCACCAAAAATGGGGCTTTTGGTTATACCTATCCATGTAAATAAGAACGTACTTACCCAATGCAGACAAATGGCCAACTGGAATGTGCCCATTTCAGACAGTTACAAAATCCCCATCTTTATAAAAGTAACTTCCCAAAATTAGCAGTGAAACAATTTGGGTACTTCATTAATCTGCAGGTTGTGCCAAAACAGTGAACAGTACTTTGGTACTGTGAGTTTCAGCACCACCTCTCTTCTCTTTTAAGAGTTTTTAATGATCTAAGAATTCCTAACTTCTTACACGTAGAGGAAAGCGGACGTTCGGTTTCATTATTTCATCTGCATCAGTGCATTGGCTTCAGTTGTAGAGCGATTTTCCGACTTCAATTTTTATCCTGTAACCATCAGTTTGAGAGCATTTCAGGGTGTTACAGATGGAGTAACGGATCTAATATTCGATATCAATGAACCTACTGCAAAACAGGTGTTATGCTTACAGTTTATGTATAGACCTTCCACCTGACTTCAGTTCAGTAGAACCAGGATGTTGAGGCAGAGGCTGCTGCATGTGAAGGTTACAACCTGGTATTCCAAACACTACCACCAGATAGTAGCATTCCTACCCAAGCATCACTCATAGAACATACAGATTGTGTCTGACACTTCTTTTAGGGTAGGCAGCCTCTTTAGAAGTAAGGTCCTGTGTGTATACCAGTCCTAGAGATCATGGTATATAGATTGCATGATTTAATACCAACTGTCACGAAGTCATTAACTTTGTGAAGCTGATGATGGTGACACACCCTCAGAGATGTTTTGGACATCTCAGAACCCTATGGGCTTTCACAGCCTGTTACAAGGATAGCTTTACCTTTTCACCTTTTTTTTTTTTTTTTAAATGCTAGTGGGGGGGGGCTAAGTCCCTTGCACTGCGGCCACTTGTGGCCTATTGTACCAGCCCCAGATGATAGGTGAGGGTGATTTTGGAGCAGTTAGTGGAATGAAGATTGGCAGGGGAAACCGAAGTACTCGGAGTAAACCTGCCCCAGTGCCACTTTATCCACCACAAATCCCACTTGACCAGACCCGGGATCGAACCCAGGCTGCCACGGTGGGAAGCCAGAGACTGACTGCTTGAGCTATGGCGCGGCCTACCCTTTCACCTTTCTTAACATATCAGGATGAAGTTTTTCCTGCTCTCCTCAGTCCGTAGAAGCAGAATGTTGCGATAATACTGTGAATTAGGTCATGACCTTTACCCTGCACATCCCTACCAATTCACTTATCATTCAGTGCTGCGTAGTGTGGGAACTGCTGGCAGCATTGCAGGTGAAGCCTGAAGATGTGATAATGTGCTGCCTGGCCAGGGCTATTGGAGTAGCTGCTTGTGTAGCAGTCGTGGAGTGACAGTAGCAGGGAGGACCTTCTCCAGTGCCCCTGTATCCACCCTGAATCTCACGTCCAGCACCTAAGGTTTAAACATGAGATCCCATGGCGTGTCCTTCCACATCCGTTTCAATTTGTAATTCATTGATCACCATACCAGTTGATGCTAATCATGTGTGCCGCTTGTGTACGTAAAAGTACTGACCATGTTTCTCTCCTGACACCATTATTCAGCAGTCAGTATGTAAGTTTGTAACCTGTTTTATTCTGGGATATTTCTTAGAAATGCCATATATTGTAAAATTTTCTGTACATTTTTAAAGATGTTTTTGCAATTATGAATATTGGCAAAGACATATAAATGATCAGTGAAAGTGTGTTTTTATCTTTGGTGATTGATCAGAAATGGTCAGTATTTGATTTAAGAATGTTAATTAGCAGAAGTAATGAATGTGCTGAAGTAAATTGGAACCTTACAACAAGAATTTTGAAGCAAAAACAGGTAAATGCTTGTTCGTTGCCCGGTGCCTCCAGGTGCAGTCTCTCTTGATCATCCTGGCCTCTGTCTGGTGTGGGGGCACCCATGTGACCCCTCTTGGTAGGGTGACAATGAGGTGAATATCTGGATGTGGCAGCAGAAGAATCTGCTGGCAGATATCACCAGTTATCAAACGCTGAACCCTCCTCCGGATGTTACCGGGGGCCATATGGGTAGAGGATGATGTGCTCGAACTTGTGGAGTGCAGACGTGTGCAGAAGACAGTCTGTATTGAGAGCTCGTGTGTTGTGAGTGTGACTCGCTGAACAGGTGAACTACATTGGACTAGAAACTGACAACCCTGTGCAAATATAGCTATGAGAACGTTGGTCAGTGTTAAGTGATGAAGTCTACATATCCTGCATAAATGTTTTAATATTATAGTTACTGTAGTCTACACACATCTCTAAGCTAAACTCTCGCCTAGTGGCAGGGCTGTTGCAGCCTCGGCTGTGGCACTTACATCGCATTTGTTTAAAGTGGGAAGAACACATTGAATTCCATTTTTACAGAGCTCACCGCAACGTTCCTCTTATATTGCATTATAAATTCACTTCCTGGAAGCTGTGTGGAAATACTCCTTCAGTACTTTGTTTCATGAGGCAGATTCATTGCCTGATCAGGATGGTAACCTCTCAGTCTAGCGAATCGGTATGCTTTATATATACATAGCAGACTTTCCCACTTCCTATGATCCGTTAATGCTAAGTAGCATCTAACTTTTTGGCTGTCTTATCAGAGATTCTCTTCCATCCCTGCCAGTGAATGCACTGAAATGGGACCTGGGACCTAGTCTCTTCTTTCCATTTTTTATAGTTGGTACCACTGCAGTACTGTTAATTGTGTGTCAGGGTAATAAAAAGTAGTGTTCTGGGTTGTGACACTGTTCAGTCCAGAGACTGTCTGACGTTCCAGGGGTCTGCTTCTTGCTGTTTACTTGCTTGGCTTATCCCTTGACCCTGTGAAGATGTTGGTGATATATTTCTTCAAAACACAGGGCTGTCTTTATGCTCTACAGAGTTACAACTCTGGAGGCCAGACTCATCATAGTTTCTGACTGCAGAACCTCAAACCCAACAAGATAATAAAAACATTGAAATACATCATTGCATACAACTAATGAAATGCCCATAAAAAATTCAGTGGAAAAGTTTGGCAGTTTTCACCCCTTACTACGCCGCACCCCACTAGCCCTCCCATTGAAGCAATCTTCATGTACATTATAGCCGATAAATGATATGAACTCCGTCCCAAGTGCAAACAATATATTATATGTCCTTGATCTTGCTCTCCTTTACACTACATGTTTCGGCCTCAAACGGCCATCATCACCTGTATACACTCACGTTGCTGTCACACTGCACTTAGTTTAAATTTTAACATTTAAAAACACATAGTAAAGACGTAGTAAAGGGTAGCAGTGGCCCCACACAGGGAGACTACACAAAATAACACCTGTACAGTGCTGGAAACAAGAACTAGCCACTGCAGCACTATAGACATAGGGCAAGTAACCCTGACAATTTTAAATTTAAAATGTTAAAATTTAGAGAAAAATTTTAAAGGATTTTAAAATTAGAACTAAAGATTTTATAATTGCTAACGTGTGTAACAAAAACAATCTATAAACCAGACATATCAACGCAGTAGATGTTGATAATAACAAGGAAAGGAACAATGTGTTTTTAAATGTTAAATTTTAAACTAAGTGCAGTGTGACAGCGACATGAGTGTATACACCTGATGATGGCCGTTTGAGGCCGAAACATGTAGGGTAAAGGAGAGCAAGATCAAGGACATAATATTGTTTGCGCTTGGGACGGAGTTCATATCATTTATCATATAGAGTGCAACAGGATGCTTAAATATAATATTACATTATAGCCCTTGATGGCTGCTTTGAGATCACAGTTTCACTGAAAATGTGCACTATGACCTTGAACATCTGGAATGACAGCATGATAGAATGGTCTTCATTGTCCAGAGGCATCTTTTTATATAATTTAATTTTATGTTTAAGATTGCTGATGTACTACCAATTTAGACATGCGGGTTGCTGTCATAATTTGTGCCCCTCATAATTTTCAGTTGGATTAATTTTGCATGTATGTGGAAGGGATAAACCAGCAAAATTAATAAATAGCTTTGCAGCATGTAGATTCAGTATATATATATGTGTTTCAGTATAATTAAGATTAACTTCACCTGTCATGTTTTGGCAGTTTACATTATATTTGCCTTCTACAGGGGTGCATCTCATTTTAATTATATTGAAAATTTATGTAATGCCCTGGTTTGGTGTTCTTCTTACCACACTACATGCTTGCATGTCATCCCCTGTGGGAGCCCCTGAGAGTTTTCTGGCTTCTGAAGGTTCCTCTTCTGTGCCGACATTGAAATTTGGGTGCAAGTGAAGTGTGGACTGCCCAAGGGGGTGGGTGTAGTTTAGATTGGAAGGTAACAGTGCCTGCTTGCGTGTATCATGTTTAGCAGAAAGTTGGGCACGATGGGGCATGTGACCTGGCCGAGCCTGCCACCTGCCACACAACTTCTGCTTTCCATAGCAAACACATTCCTTTCAGTGACATGACGTATAACATTCTTGGTGGCACCAGCCGGGCTACCGTCTTAACAATAAATTATTTTTGTGACTTGCTACAGTTGCATTGCCTGTATTTATACCACACAGTTTTGTTGTGAGGATGGACTGGTAAAGGCTTCTTTGTTTTGTGATGCGTAGTGATCTGACCTTTCCATGAAATGTTGATAATTTGTACAGTAACATTAATTTTTTTTATGAAGAGATGAATTTGTAGTGTTGAGGTTTTATTTTGTACACTTAGTGGAGCAATTCCAGGGACAAAATAAAGGACCAGAAAGTGTACCCTTGACATTCTGCCTCCAGGATCCTCTCTTGTTCACAGATTTCCCAACTTCCTACCTGCACCTTGCTTCTTGTGATACTGATGTTGGACAGCGCTGTCTGCCAGACTGGAGAGTTGCTTGTATCCAGGGCTCCAGAAAGAGATTGCCCTCCCATCATCAGCAGGTGCATCCTTAGCTTCAGTCTAAATGCGTTAAACATACACGAAGCAGATAACAGTGCGACAAACAGTTTGTTGCCACTATTGAAGAATGCAGTCTTCTGGGGTGTGGCGCCATGTGGATGTTGTGTGAACCGAAGGTAGGAGGAATGTATCGCCTCCAACTGCAGGGTAGCAAAATCTGCTCAGTCTGCTAGCCACCTGCTCATGCTGGTTCCTCACTTGCGGTTTGCACAAGATCTACATGGTGCCGCATCCCAGAAGATGGCATTCTTCATAGTCACTGTTGTGACTCAATTTTGTTCTCTTTGCCTTCTTCCTCTCTCCAGTTTCTGTGCTACCCTGAGTCCTCGTTCATGCAGCAGTGATTCTCATTTGGGTCGGCCCATGGGTCTCATTCCTTCAAATTTCAGTCTTAGTATACTTGTTCCATAAGTTGTTAACGAATTTCAAATTCCAGATTCTTCTATAAGAATTCAGTTTATAATTCTATCCCTTCTTTTTTTTTCCATAAAAACCTTAAAAAATTATGTATTTGTTCCTTGGATTTTGCTGTTTTTTCCGTTTGTAAGGACCCATGTTTTGTGATTATATGTTTGCATTACGGATTGTTGTTTTGCACTGTTTTGGGATATCTTTGTTGAGTAATATTGTTTTTATAATTTGATAACATTTAGGAATATCATTATTGTGTTCTTATATCTTGTGATTTTCCCTTGTGAGCTCATTTCACTTTTCAAAATGAGTTTATTTTTGTTTTGTACTGTTATTTAGTTTTTAATTCTCTCTATATACTGTGCTGTTGCTATGGTATCTGTGGTAGCGCTGGCAGACGTCAAGACATACCCATGCTGAAGTTTGCTCTTCTCTTATTACAAATGTCAGCTTCAGTCGATGTGACAGTGCCCACCTTTGCCAAAATTAAATCCCTTTAGATAGCCTGTTGTTATTCTATCAAATTTGGTATCTGAATTTTAGTGTACCTGTCTTCGGAACATTTCAAGTTAAGGTTAGCTGGTTTGGTTATGTCAGTTTGTGTGACAGTCTCCAATTGAAATTTCAACATGTCTGAATCTTGGAAGTACGTACCTGTATGTTTATTAAAATTCAAACAATTTGATTTGTGTATAGTGGACGTTGCCTTTTTTCCTATGTAGTCTTCAGGATTTAATTTAATTTGTGGATCCAGTGTGACCAAATTGTAAGCAGTGGCTTGATCCAATGTGACTGAGCTTTTTGTTGCTAATGCGAGGCGCATATTCTAGCCGAGGCTGGGAAAGCCCCTAAATATAACTGAAAGTCACAGATCTTGTTGGAGATAGAGTTAGGAGCCAGCTTACTGAAGATAGTGGCATGCCCCTTTTAATTTTTGGCTAATAATCCTAGCTGTAAGAAACAGTTTTAAGAAATGTTCATAGTGTGCAGCTGTGTCTTCTGTGTGGTCCTGTGGAAGTTAACCGACGTTACGGAGGAAGATGTCCGTACACAATACGAGAAACTAGTGTTTCACTATGCTTCGTGCTCCTTTCTTTCTCGCCTTAGCCTTTGACTCAGAAGATGGAAGTGACACATTCTTCCAAAACGTCTGTTAACTTCCAGGGGACTACCCCAGAACTTCACAGCTGCCGTCATGAGGACCTCAGATCCCACATTCAAATGTGGTATGAACCATATACAAGTACAGTGTGTAGTTATGTATATTCAAATAATATGAATTGCTTTAGATACAATTATTTAAGAATAAAGTGTTTTGGCAAGCTGGCTGGTCTGGGCCCATGGTGGGGATTTATATCGCATTTTCCTTGGCTATGATGCCGTATGGTCTGGTAGGTGATTACACTGTCTTCATCATGAGGTGAACCGCGTACCAGGCTGCACAGTGTCAGACAGTAGAGATTCTGGGGGTGGCGTTCTCATGGCGAGGAATGTTAAGTCATACCGTGTGTCCCTGTTAGAGGGAACCAACTCCCTGCTCCAAGCCGATGCTCTTAGGGCGCATTTTGCCCCCTGTTCTGTTTCCTCAGGCCCTTGCGACTATCTCGGTCTGAGTATGGCCGATTCCTTTCCAGTTCATGTGACGCCGTACAGCGTGTCACGCCCCACATTCATCGCCAGGAGAACGGCAGGCGCATGCGCTGAATAAAGAGGAGGTTGCTGGAACGTCGGGCCGACAATTCAATAGTACAATAGATACTTTATTTGGAAAAATGTAGTAACACACGTCTACACCAGGGCTGCATTGTCTAGATCACTGACAGACAGTAAGTGTATGGTGTACACAGACCCCGTGCTTTCTACCCCTAAATTAAAACGCTGGCCGCGTCCGAGTGTGCTGCGTGAGTGCTACACAAACACGTAGGACAACACTTGGAATATAAAATACCCGTTAGTTAAGTTTATTGGAATACAAGACGCTGCTGCCATCTGGAGACAGTATGGGGCGGCCTCGCACGAGGTTTCCAAGCAGGTGTCTGTCTACTTTGGCACGATAATGGCACCTGGTGTGGCCGACAAGGCGTGCAGGTGGGGCCCAATTGAGTGAGCACAGCGGTTCTCAAGGAAATAAATCCCAGAACCTTCTTCTCGGGAGCCACTGTTTGGATTTTGCTTTTGTTTCTGTAAGGGTTCACCGCTGTCCACATTAGCAAGGAGCGCTGATGGTTGGGGGGCAGGGGGCAGAAAACGTGCCTACAAGCTTAGGACTATTTTTACAAATCGCTATACAGTTGTCATGATAAAAGAAAAATTTGTTTTAATATTTGATATATTTCCGTAACTTCTCTAAAGCCGGAAGGTCGCAGGTTAGATTCCAGATGAGGCCACTGCAATTTTCAATTGACCTAACCCAGCCGCAATATGACCCTGGGGTCGACTCAGACTCTATGAGTACCAGGAATCTTCCTGGGAGTAAAGGGCGGCCTGCGCGTAAGGCTGACAACCTCACTGCCATCTGTGGGCCGATTGTCTAGAAAATGTGGGAGCCTCGACGTCTCAGAACCATATGTTCCTCCACGGCCTGTTGCAGGGATACCTTCACTTTTTTATCTTCAAAACTACAAAGAGTGAAGATGCCGGCGCCCAAGGCTCACCTCGTGCCCCTAGGAGTGAGAGTGAGTCGTGTCAGTTGAAACGTGTTTCTGCGGGCCCAAAGAGAACGAGGAAGTCTGAAAGCGCATTTATGCGACCCTTCAGGGGCTTCATACAGCGAGCGCGGCATTCAGCTTTTAATTGCGTCTTCTGTAATTCTGTTAGTCCCTGTTCATTTGGAGTTAATCACGCACACAGCATAAAGTGCGAAATACGTTCCCGAAAATTAAGGGAACACTCTGTAATTCTCTGCAGCGTACATTCTATATAATGCTAATTTATATAATGACATTTCCTTAACTAAAATATAATATTAAACATTATTAACAAAAATATATATACGATTTGTTCCAGTTGAACTGAATAAGGATGCAAATTGTATCTGTTAAACTTATTTGCATTTTGATCTGAGGGCTAGACCGGCCGGCTGGCCAGGCAGCAACACTGTAGACTTGTATTCGGCAGGTGATAGGTTCGAATCTCATTGAGGATAGCGCCTGAGGTTCTTAATGGCTTTTCCCAGTCCGTCCAGACAAATGCCAGCACAGTGCCTCGACAGCTCTATGATCTCTTCCTCATGAGCATCCCGCGCGACATTGGCGGGCCTGCTGCAGTAACCACTAACACGGACTTACTCGTGTTTCCAGGAAAAGTGAACCGCTGGCAATAACATGGTACGGGGTGAGGCGTTAGGGAAGATTTACTGCACCGCAACCAAATGACCACACCCTGTAGCTTGTCTCCATACAAGTCGTGCCGTCTCTGAGTATCATTACATGTAATCACAAAATAACATTTTCTCTCCTCTATGAAAATATAGGAACTGCCCCGCTCTGTGGCGTGTCTCCTTCCGATGGCCACCAGTGAGCACACTCGGACATGGCCCTATCACATCGAGAATTTGGTGTTTGGTTTATTGTGAGAGCTCACACACTGCTGCAAGGAGTTGGACGCAGAGAGTAGCGCCGTCTGCCCGTCATCACCGCGTATACTCGGTGCGTCAGCCCTCGGTTCCCATGAGGAAACGTCATATTAGAGTTCTTCCAGAGAGACTGAAATATCCGCTTTAAAACTGTAGGAGAAGGAGACGGCCGGGCACCCACTACTCTCACTGAGGATTTCGGTGTTTTCTCCAGTTCCTCCAAGTAAGTACCGACATAGTACGTCGACTAAGCCACTATTCATTATTAACTGAGAGTCCCACCGTCTGACGATAGTCAGCATCATAAAATGCAGTAAAGACATTTCAATGTATTCAGCGTTTTTTGGAAATATTTCATCAGATTCTTTGAAACGTGTCAGTGTAAACGTGCGAAGTGCCTATGTACAGAAGGACGCGCGTGGCGTTGAAAGTTCCAGAATATCACACGACTTTGACGGGACTGCATTAGCTGTTGCTTGTGGAACCAGGTCTCGCTGTGAGCCCTCCGGATACAGGGCTGCACTGATATGAGATGCAGGCGGGTGGATTTCTTCACGTCCCGTCGCTTGACCACAGGATTAAGAGCCCCCATATCCACTGGATAGTGGGGGATCCTAGGGAAACGAACCCTGATTCCTCAGAGCCTGTCTGGAGACTGTAGAGAAGAGAGAATTCGCTATCTCTGCTAGGAATCGAACCACGTTTCTCTGGAAATTCATCCCATAGGCTAGTCACTTTCCTCCCTGAGCTATCCCGTGTCCCTTACAAATAATTTTAGAAAACTTGAAGTATTTCTGTACCTAATTAGGGGACGTTAAAGTTAGACTCCATATATTATTGAGCTGCAGATGAACTATCCTCTGTGAATTTCTTTCTTAGCTCAATTTAAGTTAACTGCCGTTATCTTTTATTTTATTTTATTTTATTTTTTGCTTTGTTTTTATTTCTGCGGTTTTTGTTTTCCCTTGAACCGAAATATCTTACATATTTTCCAATACATTCGAGACGTCAGGGAGGCCGTGCCCGCCACAAACGGCGCTACTCTCGGATTCTGGGGGGAAAATGTTTCGATTGGTAGCACTGGGTGGCGTCTCAAGGTGCAGCAGCATTTGAGGAACACTAGCACACCCGCCATTACATCGTTAGCAGCAATAAGATGGTGGGCGGCGTGCTGGTGTGAGAGTACATAGTGCCCTAGTGTCTAACAAACAAAACAAACAAACAACACTGTCTTATTGCTTTGTATTCAATCTGCATAGTAAGAAGACTTTGTTTGCCGCGCCAATATGAGTCTTATATAGCCCGCACATAAGACACAGAGTCGCTAGGAATAGTAATAATAATAATTATAATAATAATAATAGCGAGAGTCTGTGATTGGTGTTCATAGAAGTGTCACGTCTGAAGTCCGAACGGGGGCCAAAACGTTCGTCTCGACACTTGAACTTTGCCCTTAAACCACAAAAATCTATACGCTCTGCCGCCATTTTGATTCTCTTTTGTTGCTCAAAGAAATAGATCATTTGGAACTGACAAGACATGGCCTCCCTCAAACACATCACAGCAGCTCAGATTTCGAATTTCGGAGCACGGGTTTCGAATCAGTGGGGCGAGATCAAAATTTCGGGACCCGATCTGTTACTTCTGTATAAAATTGTTTTAGTTTGTTTAACTCAGGAACAGATGCCACGATATTGCATTAGTGAAAAGAAAACTGTCCGGCGATATTAGTGTGTCATGTGTCCAGCCTGTGGACAAGACGCCACTCCTTGGATGCCCAAGAACACAGAACCTGTGATTCACTGCGATCACGTGACACACTGACCCAGCTTTTAATTCTTACGCGACCAACAAAATGAGCTGCGCTGTTGACTCGAAACACAGATCGATGACGTTGCCATCTTCTGTTTACACCAATGTTCAATGTTGGCGGAATGCGAACCCACGCCTTTTTCTGCCTAGGCTCCACGGTCCCCCACCAGATGTCTGTCTAAACTAATTTAATCAATTCTGCCAAACTTGTCTATTCTCGGTTTGGGTCCACAAATGGTGGACGCGAGGGCAGTTATGACCCGAAGAATTTCAGTTGCAGAGGTAAATGAACTCGCGATTCTAGCCCGACCTGGTGCCAACAAGTTACCCACACTTTGCAGGCCCATAGGTTGGAAACCCGTGTCTGAGAGGAGAGGCGAGGCGAAATAGCGCGGACCCGCAACAGCATGACTTCGAGTCTACTCGGAGACGATGAATGTTTAAGTGGAACCGTTCCAACTCCCCATCGCGGCCTTTGCACTACCAAATTTCTGTAAGGCGTTCCTAGCGCTACACTGACGTGGCGTGTCTTACGGAAACAATTATGAATAGTGTGGTTGTGTGGAAACAGCTCCATTTAAACGAATTGTTCCTAGGACGGGCCACAGACTCTCGTGTGAAAGTAGCCTAGGAACTCCCAGCTTCAAAAGTAACCGAGATGAAGCATGCGCAGTGCAACAGGCGGAATGGCTCACGTAATGGATCTAGTGGCCTCAGGCATTAGGCTGATGAAAACAGAATGCTCGCGAGGAGTGTGTGTCTGTGTGTGCGTGTGGACCCCTTTTGTAAGAGAGCGCAAGAGGCGGCATGGAAAGGAACCCGTCGAAAGCACGCAGTATTTTACAAATTAAAGTTCGTGTTCTGATACCAGGCGTGTGGCCTTGCGCCGTTCACGAAGGATAAGCAATCGATCATTGTTTGCGGCGTTATAACGACTTCTACTAGCAGAAATGTAACACGTCACAGACTGCTGCTCGTTATAACGAATTTCTCAATCTAATACCGCCTCGCCTTAAATTCGTTGGGGTGACAAGTATAGAGGGAAGTGCTGCGGTAGGAAGGCGATTGTAATGATAAGCATTGTAACGGTTCCCTCTTATCTGACGTCTGGGGGAAGTGGTTCCTCACTCATCACAGATAGTTGGGGCGACAGATGCAACAGAAGCTGCCCATGTTCTTGTAGAATGACGCGCTGCGATTCTTTGTCCACTGGTGCCCTCCTGTGTCCTCGCCAATTAGGGCCTGGTTCCTCTCTGCAAGCACAAACACAGGCATTCGAAGGGCTTAGCATCTCTGTAATCACACAGCGTGCAGCGGAAATGGGTAGAACAGAATTTTATATGCGCTAAACAATCCCGGAAATATGACAACTAATCTGATACTACATACTCGTATGTCGATATGTGAACTGGGGGAGCCTATGATTTGCCATGTAAACCACAGTGGTGAGTGTAGAGACCAACTTATTTAACATTAACCCTTCAAAATTTTATATCAAGATTCAGTCCGTACCTCACAGTAAACACTACATCTCCGCTACAGAGCCCAACCGGTTACTGCTGTTTGGGGAAACAGTCGCTGTTTACTGTGAGAACCGTACGGAACACACAGATGCACTCTTTGGGCAGAATGCAGAGTTTTGTAATGTTAAAGCAAATGTTATATATAGTAACCACTGGGCTTTAAGGGATTAAGAAGGCTATGCAGTTTTCCCACACAATGAATTTATGTGTTATTTATATTTTCTCTGAACACCATTAAGCGGCTGGTGTTTATAGTGGGCACACTGTATTTTCTGTGCGGTAGGAACTGAATTTTAAAACATTATTTAAGAGGACAAAGCGCATGAGAAAGTTGCAAGTTGTACAAATGTAATAAAGCTAAAAACATAGGAAAGAATTTAATCAAAACCCAGATACAAATGGGTGAACAATGTTGGAGGGGCACAGACCCCACTTGGGGTTACAAGAGAATAGAAACATAAATTAGAAAATGGATTGATCCAAGAGAAAAGAGAGCAGAATTAGAATTAGTGGCAGTAGCAATTGTAGCAAAATTCATTCGAACTAAAGAAGGTAGTTAAATATGGGCACCACAAAAACTTGTTTTTTTCGTGGACGCAATTTTATGTATAGTAACAAAATACAGCCCAATAAAATTTCACTTTACTTTCACTTTACCTTACATCGAACCTACCTCCAAAGTTGACGTTAAAATTTAGTCTACCCAATGTTAAATGTAAATATTACTCTAATGCAGCCCTTCTAATGTCAATATCAAAATTCCGAACATGCGCAGTAAAGCTCGTACTCAAATTTTCTCCTCTGCTCATAATAAATCCAGGTTCTAACACTTCATCTTCTTTATTTCCTTAAACTTCAGCTTCTCTCGAACGTACATCTACCAGAAGGACAAGTTGGCACTGCCTGAGAACCTTCAAAGAACGAACAACTTTGTCTCCCTTCCCGTTTTTGTTCTCAGCTTAAAACATGAGGGACTGAAAACAAATTAACGCTGGAAAGAGACAAAAAATGCAAACAAATAAGCCGAGTTAAAAGCAGACAGAACTTGAACACTTCGGACTGCCAGCTCAGGCCATGTGATGTGATGTGATGTGAAGGAACGTAACTCCTGTCTTCTGACTGGCAAAACAAGAGTCTTGTTCAGAGTAGCCTCCGCCATGACAGTGACGAGAACAAGGAAGGGAAGCGAGATGCAGTAGAGATGAAGCTGAAGAAGAGGAAATAGTGTAAGGCTCCCACCTGTGTTGTTCTCCTGCTGCGGCATGAACTCCTGCATGTCCTGCACCATCCTGCGCACATCCTGCGAGTCCTTGGTGATGGAGCACAGTTCCTCCTGTCTGAAGTCCGGCGTAATCTGCTTGCACAGCAGGATTTGGCTGATCACGTTGCCGAGATTAGACGGGCCCGGTCGGTTCTCTGCAACATGCAACGCTGTTAGTAGCTCAGCCACCGGACAAATTCCCTCAAGTGGCGTCGTTTCTGGGGTCGTCGGTTTGAATCTCTTCCGGGATACCGATTATCCCCGGGGTAAAATAAAACGAGAAACAAATAAATAGTGCAGACTATATAGCCTAGATACTGTCACGGGAGGGACTGAGGAAACTCACTAGAAACATCTGCCAGGAGAGCCTGCCTTCCTCCCTCTGGGCTGAGGTGTGAGCCGTGGCCTGCCGAACAGGAAGCAGGGGAGTTACCCACGCGTCTGGAACTTGACACGCACCGCCAACTGTTTCTCTCCCCCCCCCAAACCCCCCCACAATTCTCCGGCAAACTGTGCAGCGAATGGGCACAGAGCTACCTCCAGTACGGCAGCAGCTGCCGCTTGGCTGACGAAAGTTCTGGGTTTAGGCCTCCGTCCACTGTGCCACGCTCTCTCTATATGAGCAAGCAGCTGTGCTGAGCGGGTCACAAAGTCGGTCCAGGCACTGTGGAGAAGACAGAAATCTATTTCTCCTGCCGAAAATCGAACCTTGATTCTTTGGTCGACTGGCCGTAGCCTAATCTCTATACCGACTAAGCTAAGTATAGGCCGCTCCATAGCTAAAGCGATTAGTCGCTGGCTTTCCACCGGGGCTGCCCGGGTTCGATCCCGGGTCTGGTCAAGTGGGATTTGTGGTGGACAAAGTGGCGCTGGGGCAGGTTTTCTCCGAGTACTTCGGTTTCCCCTGCCAATCTTCATTCCACCAATTGCTCCACAATCACCCTCACCTATCATCTGGGGCTGGTACAATAGGCCAGAAGTGGCCGCAGTACAAGGGACTTAGTCCCACCCCTCTAGCATAAGAAAGAGCTAAGTATAATTCCGGTATTTGTCTGGAGGGACCGATTAAGACCACGGAAGCCCTGAGTCAGGGTAGCCAGTCTGTGGGCCGAGATTTGAACTCGGGACTTCCTGAATACGAAGCAGAAATGCTTCCTACTCCGTTGCTATTTCGCCCAGAGGCCATGTTCATATTGTCACGTGTATATCTGACTTATGGACGGGGGTTTGGGTTGGATGATTGGATTTATTGCAACTTACACATTCAGAGACAATTGCAGCGCCACTGCTTCCTTCATTCGCCGACAGATGGAGAATGCAGATTGCACTCCACCTACATAAAGCTAATTTGTTTTCTGCCGTTGTAAATTTTTGCTGTTATTAACTTTTAAATTAATTCCATTTCAGTCTCAACAGACAATTCCTCTGTATGTAGTAGCTAACTCAATTCGCGACGTGTGCTCGTGTGGCAGAACCGCTGGGGAGAAGGGCCGGGAGATAAGCCGCGAAACCAGAAGTAAAGTGTACACAGACGGACGGACCGCCACATTCAGTCGTGGCAAGTGAACCGGTTGGGTGACTCGCGGGTGCCCCTCTGTTGCGACGTCCTTCCTAGAGCGCGGGTCTCTTTCGGGACGGTCGCAACGAACAGCTGCTCCTAACGCCCCTGCAACCGCCGGAAACGCCAGTGAAATTTGTTTTCAGTCAGACAAGCATCTGGGACGTGTGTGCGTGATGTCCAGTGGGACTCGCTGTCGGAGCGAAAGGGTTGCATAGAAACGCGAATTTATGCCCAGTGCGCTTATTGCACGTTTTGCGGGGTAATCACACAGAAGGGAGGGATTGCGGCAAAGCTGACCCAGTAGCAGGCCGTGGAGGCCCATACAGTTCTGAGTCATCGAGGTTCCCACATTTGCTAGACAATCGGCTCACAGATGGCGGTGAGGTTGTCAGCCTTACGCGCCGGCCGGTCTTTACCCCCAGGAAGATCCCTGGTGCTCATTTCTGTCAGAGGCTGAGTGGACCCCAGGAAATAGTGCGGCTGGAAGGATTAGGTCAATTGAAAAATCCAGTGACCTCATCGGGAATCGACCCTGTGTCCTTCCTGTTTTTAGCACAGTACCTCACCCAATACGCTACCGCGTGCCTCTGCGGCATGCGTACACTTCCTAACTTGTTCTGCCTAAAACGTGAACAAGCATGTGGCCCGCTAGCGGAGGAACAGACCGTTGCTTATTTAACGATGCTGTCAGTAGTTACGTGGCGTTCAATGTTAGGATGGCTAGTGAACAGTAGATCGGGAAGGAATCGGTGGTGGTCTTATTCGAGGTACTATCGCAGCACGTGTACCGCCTGCTCCACTCTGGACGGCAGTCAGGCCCCACAGCCCGAC
Source organism: Cryptotermes secundus (assembly GCF_002891405.2). Taxonomy (NCBI): domain Eukaryota; kingdom Metazoa; phylum Arthropoda; class Insecta; order Blattodea; family Kalotermitidae; genus Cryptotermes; species Cryptotermes secundus. The sequence goes on along the minus strand of NW_019725839.1, from coordinate 576,579 downwards.
CGCGCCATGACGCCGAGCGTCGGTCTTACGTCTCTTCGCATCCTAACACGTGACGCCGTATACTTTTGTACATGGGCTCCAGTTTTTTCAGAGGAAGCTGCTCTCTTCGGCTTCACAGTATAATATTTGCACCCTGAAGAAGGAGGCAGCAGGCTCTTCCGAAGCTGATGTTAATCTCTACCAAACTACACGACGTGACGTCCCTAGAAAGCTTGATACTCGCCACGAGAAACTCGGAATTCACACATGAATGTTGCTTGGTGCAAAGTTTCAACATTACCAAACCGGAAGCTATTTCTCCTGGCCGCCATGTTTTCTTACATTGCACAAAAGTCACCTCTGCGCACAGTCGCCATGACAAGGAAATAGGACCTACAAAGAGTATTGCCTTCTGAGTTGTAAAGCAGTTTAGCTCGGAGGGAAACCGACGTTTCGGGAAAACATACTGCCTCGCAAGCATAGCTTTCCGCCCACTTGTGCTGGTTTCTTACTCGGTTTACTCTTCTACCCTGAATTTGGAGCCGATATGTTCCTCCGAAACTTGAGGCTGTCTCCGAGCTACACGGCGTCACACAGTCTCCATGCCCACCGCTATGAGAGCCTCACAGCAAATGGCGTTTTATTCCAGTCTCTACAGCAGACGTCATTACGGGGGACACACGCAGCAGGTCCCATTTGGGGCCTCAGCGCCGTGAGAGGCCAGCATCGAGTTCATCCAAATCTGACGAGCGTTTAATTGTGGGGTTGGCAGTCCTGCCGCGTATCGATCGTCCTTTGTTTATTCTAACTCTCAATTTATTACGCCGCGTGCAGTGAGGTCAGTTCAACACCTGGACACGGCTTTCGTGCGGACTTCTTCAGGAGTTGACTGTGTAACTGCGCTACAAATTGATCGTCAGCGGGAATTGGAGAACAAGGCTAGTGGCAGCTAACTCCACGGACCACACACAGTCCTTCCTGGGAATCTAATAGTCCGCATTTTATGGAAGTGGCAGGCTCAAAACCCCCTTCACAATAGCTCGATGCTCTTCTTTATCCTGGGCCAGATTAAACCAGTACACATTCACCTATCATAATTCCTTGAAGATTCGTCTTAATATTATCCCCGACATATATTTAGTACTTGGAAGATGACTATTTCAGATTTTTAGACCAAAAGCTTGTATGCGTTTCTGTTCCGTCCCATGCACGCTATCTTCCCCGCCTATCTCATTGTAATAATATCCGATGAGCTAGCTATGGTCTGTCTGAAGCATGCCTGAGGACACGTCATCGTCAGAATCAACATCATTTGCAGATATAAGCGCACGGCAGGTGTTGCCATCTCGTGGCATCACATGCCCTCAGGCATGCTTCGGCCGGCCTCTGTGCCGTGTCGGCAATACAGCTTGTGCCTGCAGTCGTCGTCTTACCGTAGTATCCGGTCATGTCCATCGGGATGACCTGCACCAGGCGGTAGCACTTGGCGAGCTCCCTCAGGAACAGTTGCGCGATGAAGAAGAGGAGGACGAAGTGCTGGTTGTCTGCCGGGATGCCCTCCGCCACGGCGCTGCAACAACTCGAAAAGTGAGTCGCAAGCCAGCCAGAGCCGCGGCCGGCAGAAGAGTCGCCTGTCTCTTCAGACAAAACTCAACAGTTTCTGCAAACCTGCATCATTACGTTCAGAAACAAGTACAGCTTCTGAGTAAATGTACTGTCTTTTTGTAGTTTATAAATAAAGCCTCTGCAATAATATTTTGTTATTTATTTTCATCAGCACTGCGTATTTCATTAAATTCACCATTTATTTGTGTTCTAAGTTTTTTTTTTCTTTTAGGGCTACATTTTGCTTCACTAATCCGGGTGGGCGAGGAGTGTTGTAGTATACCGGAATTTGGCCTCAGGGACCACGAATATCCTGAGGGCTGTCGGTCTGCGGGCAGAGGTTCTAACCCGCGACATCCTGAATACGAAGCAGTACTACTACCGACTCGATCTGAGAGCAGTGATCGGCTGTGACAGGTGGCACCTGCCGTCCGTACCTATGCAACGCGTTGTAAGTCGAGTTCATTATAACGTGGGATGTATAGGGTTACGTTCTCGCAGCTGTGCCGAAACTGCGCCATAAAATCAGCAAAGGGACATTCGAAAATAAGTAAGTTACTTCATGTTTCGTCAGGATCGTCAGGGGTTCGAGCACATAAAACTATCTTCTCTTCTTTTGTCTTCCTCAATAGATTAAGCTAAGCCTGTTCCGGCCTCACATTTCCAGCCGTCTTTTCCCGCTGCGGCGGACGGATTTGTACCCCCTTGGCTGCTGTTTCATTATTTGTTTTGGTAGTCCTTCTGTGTGCAGTATTCACTGCTCTCTATAGCCTGTTACTGTGTCCAGTATGGAGCCCGTTCCTGATTCCTTTCTGATGGCTCCATCTGTGAGATTATCTCGTCCCTACATCTTCTGTAAAGTACAAAGTAAAGCTATCCCTGCAACAGGCCGTGGAGGCCCATAGGGTTGTGAGACGTCGAGGTTCCCACATTTTCTAAACAATCGGCTCAAAGATGGCGGCAAGGTCAGCCCCACGCTCCGGCCGCCATTTACCCCCAGGAAGATTCCTGGTACTCATTTCTGTTAGAGGCTGAGTCAACCCCAGGGCCGTAGTACGGCTGGAAGGATTAATTGAAAAAATCCAATGACCGCATCGGGACTTGAACCCGCGACCTTCCGGCTTGTAGCATAGTGCCCGCGCTCTGCTGCCTGTCACTGTCCACTCCTCAGCGCTACGCAACAGTGTTCTGAGAAAGTACCGCAAGTGGCTTGAATCTTTTGCTGGTTTATATCCTGATCCGTTTGCAAACTCTATGCACAGTTACGCTGACTTTTATCGGGGCCCGCCGAGACCTCTGGGGTCTGGTGCTTCCTGAAGAAGCTGCCCAAGGTCCGAAATTCGAGTTTCGAGTGGTACGTTGAGGTGTGAGCTCCACTTGTATGGCCCAGATATTGTGGAGGGAACAGAAATTTGTAATTTGAGAGAAACGTTCTCCAGAGCCGTCGGACAAACAAGCAAATCTTGACAAAACTGAGGGTAGCGGAAGGGCGAGAGAATGCCCGCACTTGGCTGTGCGGCGGGGAGGCCTTTCCGGGAACATCGATCAAGGATTTGGTTTGCACCTCCGACACTAAATAATTAATTTGTGGTTTACTTAACGGCACCCTCACTGCTTCAGACCAGACAGCGCCGAAAGTGATGAATTGGAGAGGCTACGGAGGGAAGGGCATGTGGTCTGTTTGTAAGCACTGTCCCTGCAATCGAAGGGAGGGACTCAGGAAAACCACGAGGAAACTCAGTTAACTGAATGATAAAATTACTGAATTGCTTTAGTGGTGATACCTGTGCATATCCTGCACACGGCCCTGTGTTCAAGGTCACACATTTCTTGTCCCAAACAGGACTTCTACTGTTTATCTAACCTTGCCCTTAATATTAAAATACCCTACATGTTGCCCAGGTCAGGTCATGTGGTATTTGTGGTCGACAAACTGGCATTGCAGACGGAATTTCTCGGAGTGCTTCGGTTTACCCTGCCAATTCTCATTCGAGAAACTGGTCCACGTTTATTAATCACCCTTTCATCGACGCTGGCAGTGTCGAAAAGCAATCAGATCAACATACATATATCCTGTAACTCGGAGAATTCGATCCCAAAGATGGAGGTGATGTGGTCCTCTGAAACGTCGGTTGACTTTCAACGGACTATACGGCGCTACATCCCAGAACATAGAACCTATAAAACTGCATTGTTGTTTTTGAGGTTCTATGTTCTGGGATGTAACGCCGTATAGTTCTGAGAGAGCCGACGTTTCGGAGGAACATATCTCCATCTTCAGGGTCGGAGACTAAGCCATGCAAGAGATGGCGGTAGCCGCCTGCTTCTGTCAGTTTCATGTTTAGCTTATTCTTCAGCACTGAAAATGGAGGCAGTAGCTTTATCCGAAACGTTCGCAACTTCTACCGGACTGCACGGCGGTATGTTTGCCCTTGTATGAGAAAAGATTGCGGTATATATGTTGCCCGAGCTGTCAGCAGCTTCCCCATAGCCAGACGTCCAGCACTTTCTTTCGCTTGTAAGCAACTGATCACGTGATCGCCGAATGGCGCGGGAGTGCCTGCAGGTCTTCATGAGAAGTGATCCCTTTTGTTCCAGTTTAACCAGAACCGAACAGTACTGTGGAATTTGCTCAAAGCGAAAACCGTGCAGCCAGAAAAACCGCCATTGCTAGGTAACGTCTGTGTAACACGGAACACTGGAGTAACTGTTGGAAGCGGTGTTTGCTGTGCGAGGTTATGACGAGGACCAGCTGTCAGCACGGGATTGTAGAAGAGTAGGAAGAACGTCCACTTTTGGACGTGACTGAGAACACTAGTCTGTGTGATAGAAGTGTAGTCACGAGTTGTGTGTCCAATAAATTCGATCACCGATCCAAACCCCGTCTTTAGTCACACTTATCACGTGACAGTATTAATGCAATTTAGCAAGAGCGACCCTCATGTGTCTAGCCGTGTTGGAATTGTTACGTGCGGACAGACTGGCAAATTATGGAATTTTAAAGATTTCGATCGTAACTGGCCTGAAGGGAACACGGGCAGTTGTCAGGGCGAGAACATGACACGGGAAGCATGCTGTGTTTCCGTGCCACGTCCGTAACAGCCCATTGTGGGCTGCCAGAAACTACGCACGGGTGAGCCTGTGGAAAGAATAACATTTCCTAAACGTCGGATAATCCATAAGGGACAATTTATTGCCGTCCATTACCTTAATATGTATTGGCTCTGAGCGACCGCACGCGAGCGGCCTGGGGAGCGCAGCACTGTGTACAGGCCGACTGCTTTATGGTGGGCGGCCTTCACTCTGCGCATTCGGCGCGTCAACACTGAAGTGGAGGGGGTAATGAGACATTGCATTCCCCATGAAGGGAAAGGAACATTACTGGATTTGAGGGTGCGCGCGCTGTGCCCACCCGCTTCCTGCTAAGAGTACACTGACATCTGAATAATACAGAAATGTTCGTACTTCGCAGGAAACACCGCCTCTTCATGAGAACCAACCGTTCATAGGAATTGAGGTTCTCGCAGCGGTCGTCATGAAGGGTTCTGTCTTCTGGAACATAACGGCGTGTAGTCCATTCGAAGTGAAGCGAAATTTCGGAGGAACATATCGTCTCTATCTTCAAGGTCGGAGAATATACTGATCAAGAGGAAACCAGCATGGAAGCAGGTCTGCTTGTCACCTGCTGTCTCGCTGCTTTCCTGTTTACCTTCTTTTTCGGCCCTAAAGATGGAAGCAGGTGGCAAGGAGGTCTGATTTCACGATGAATTCTAGCCTAGCTTATTTATCGACCCTGAAGATGGAGGCTAAATATTCCTCCGAAACGTCGGTGGACTTTTAACGGACTACACGGCGTTGTATCCTAGGAGATAGAACTGTTGACAACCAACGGGAGATAATGGCTAGTTATTCTGAGACTCGCACAAACAAATACCCCCGTAGAGGGGGAGTGACCAGTAATAGTGACACCCGTCCTCTCGTCGCAGAGGAGGCCCCATTTCAAAAGAGGTAAAAGTCCTGGAAAGAACGAAAATATGTTCATGGGACCCGACGCGATTCCGAACCAAGACTGCGCTGGCGAAGCCGGCAGAAATTTAGCCGACCGAACGAAAGAATCGCACGAAACGTCAAAACTGTGTCGTAAATGTGCAGAGGCTCTGGGCTTTAAAGCAGCCGGGACGTGTAGTTAGGGTTAGTACAGTCTCGTTAGCAGTGCAGACGGACACGCGTCGTTACGCCTTTTAGTTATGCGAACAAGGTTTGTGGTCACCCTGTCGCAACAGCCTGTTTGTCGTATCGACCGACTTCAGTTAGCACAGTTTAACCCAATGACGTAATTTCTGTCACCCTTCCGAGCCCAACGGGACACTTACATATCTCAATATGGGCTTTGGGGTGGATCTGGGGGAATTTTTATAAGAGGAACGAGAAGCTTTCAGTTGGCAATCTTACGTTACAAATGGAGTTTGCGAGGTTGTCCTGACAGATGCCATCTCCACAGCTTCACACGTTTCGCCTTCTCGTCAGAGCTTCCCGCTACAAGGGAAACACGAAGCAACTGGTGCATTAGGGAAAATTCCTTCCTGAGGTCACGATTGTGAATATATTTATGGGCTATATAACGACGCCGAATTGTAAATGACGAGGAAGCACGAGCTACTATCCCAGAATTTGTGTGTAGGGACTGAGGAAATCCATGAAAACCCTCAATCCGTGTACTTGTAGTCAGGGTGGGGGTGCCAACATGTCATGCCCCACGGAATACAGGGGAAGGGGTTCGGCAAGATTCTGTCACGTGACAGCTCAACTGGGTGGGAAGCGGTTGTGGCCTACTTCACTCCAGCGAACAGACTGGCACAGAAATATACCAATTCGCTGCAATGTTTTTGTGTTTCTTAGCTGCAGAATGAAAGCAATAACTAGCTCCATGGACCAGAGACCTTCTTGAGGAGCTAACAGTTGTTGATACAGTCGAGTTATGCCCAGGGTTTTATTAGAGCCGAAGGTTCTTTACCATGCTGACAAGACCCTACTACTGATCCTTATCCAGTACCATATGAATCCAATCCACACACATTCTAAGTCCTTCAGATCCTTTTTAATATTATCCTCCCATCTATGTCATCGTCTTCGAGCTGGCCTCTTCCTGTCAGGCACAAAGAAATTCATAGCCAACTTCTTCGTGAATCGAAATTTTTACGTTTTAATACGTAACAATAATGATAATGTTATAATTATTTATTTCAGGACTATCAATGCCTCATAGTAGGATAATATTGAACAGTCAATCGGAAAGGATATGGAAGGAAGCAGTCGTAACCCAATTCTAGGTAGGTCTAACTCTGAGGAATTTGCTTGGAGAGACTGAAGAATACCACGAAATACCTTAGTCACAATAGGCTGGACGCTACCCTGCCGGCACCCTCACGCTTGGTGCTTCAGTGGCGAAACACTCATGGCTTTTCGCATTTCGCTAGTGCGCATCGGTTGTTTGTCGGTGCGCTTACAGACTGGAGAGCGCTGTCTGGTGGTGGTGATGATGATGATGATGATGATGACGACAATGATCTCACTGAGCTTATCGGTAACAGCCTCCCCCACGGTTGCGCTCCAGAATTCTGAACCCACTCACAACCAGTTCTCGCTTTACGAAGGTTCGGTGCTGACTTCAGTAATGAAGAGCATACCGTCGGCTCGGCTCGGCTCGGTTCGGCTCGGCACCTGAACCCGAACTCGCTCATCCGAAATCTTTTCCGGACAAAACCGGGGAACAGACGAACGCCTTACGCCTTACGCCTGTGCTTCTTGTGTAAGCTTTTGTTTGTTTTAAGCAATTTTAGCAATTCGTGTTGGAGCCTCAGCATACCCAAGTGCCTTTATGTTTAATTAGTGTTTTCTGGAAGCCATATGTTGCCAGTTCGAGAGGATGGCTGCGTGTAGAGTTGTGCTGTGAGTCTGTACTGGCCGTGCACATAACTTTTGGAGAGAACTGTACCTGGGCGCTACCCACCCTCAGGACACGCCACAGCTGTATCTGTCAGAAGACGGAAGTCGATCCAAGGACGCGTTGCTAACCTGGCCATGATGGAGCTGCTGCTGTCGAGATTTCCTCAGTGAAATATTAAGGGGCGTGACTATGCAACCGGTGCATAATTTACGCGCCGCGTGGCTGCCTATGCACACGCCCAACATCGCGTTTCTTCCCCCGTCTCAATCGCGTGATTGTGCGAGGCCTGGAGGAGGAGAGGGCGTATAAAGGCAAATATGTGCGTAAGGTAAATTGGCACGTCAGTGTGTAAGATGATGTGCACTTATTTTGAGAATGAACAGAGATGGAGCCCCAAACAGGGCTTCGAACTGGACGCCCTAGAGGACCGGAGCACGTCGAGAGCGTTGGTGTAACGGTAGGTGCTCAGTTCGACTTCCGGCGGGGACATCGCCTATTCTGACTGAGGGTTTTCAGCTTTTTACTCAGTCCCTCTTTGTAAATGACAGGATAGACCTTCAATTAGGCTATGGCCGCTTCGTTCCAAATCCTTTCAAGTCATGATTCGATGTAGCTGCTACAGAAGGGTGGGGGGATATCTCACTGCAGGAAAGGGCAGCACGAACTTTGGAGAGACTTGGCTGCTAGGCGAATTACACGAAGTAGAAACCACGTTTGAAGAAATACAGGAGCAAGAGGGACCTGGAAAGAGACACTCGTATGATTCTAAGATTCTGCCTCGGTACTGTACCCCAACGAAGAGAAGACGAGGCAATTACCAAGGCCCACACGTGTGTACTGTGCAAGCTGAAAATATTCACTACATTTCATTAAATGGGGAGCAGACTTTTGGATGCCACCACTATCCAAGCCACTAGTTGCTATGCCCGCGGAACGCCGTGCAAGGTGTTCGCCGCGTGTCAGTGCGCTGCAGAAGGGGGCCAAGCTATATTCAGACATATGTTGCTGGTTGGTATGTTGCTATCAGTATCTCAGGGGGACGCGGCAGCGTGATTGGTTGAGGGGCTATGCTGCAAGCCGGAAGGTGGCGGGTTCTATTCCCGATGAGGTTACTGCATTTTTCAATTTAACTAATCCTTCCAGCCGCACTAGGGCCCTGGGGTCGACTCAGTCTCTAACAGAAATGAGTACCAGGAATCTTCTTGAAGTAAAAGGCGGCCGGCGCGTAAGCCTGGCGACCTCACGGCCAGGAGTGAGCCGAATGTCTAGAAAACGTGGGAGCCTCGACGTCTCACAAACGTATGGGCCTCCATGGCCTCTTACAGGGATAGCTTTACTCCTTTTATCGGTATCTCAGACTGTATGGCATCGAATGTTATTGTGATTGGTAAATAATTAATTTGTATAGATTTGGAAGGTATAATTTCAGGTATTATCCTGGAATTTACTTGGAGGGACTAAGAAAAATCATGGAAAACCTTAATCAATACAGCCGGTGTCTATGCCCAGATTCAAACCGAAGACCTCCGGAATGCAAGCCTTGAGGGTTGCTGTTACACCAATTCGCTGGACCTCATTTGTTCATCTCAAGGCAACAAAAGCCACGAAATACAGAGAAGCCGCCACGGCACCTCTCAGCTTCTCCAGGCAGGAATGGGTCGAAGTATGAAGCACAACTCTGAGGGAAGAATCACTTGGAAGGCCAAGATGTAGATGGGCGAATTGTGTTAACATGTATCGTAGAAGAATGGGGTGTGGACTGGATTCAGTTGGCTGAGGATGCGGTTCAGCGGTGGGTAGATTAGCATAACTAGATTAGCATAAAATATAACGTGGAGTTAGTACCTTAGTTTGTTTGTTTGTTAGCTGTGTCTGTGTTGAAACTAGAAAATCGTCTCAGAGGAGTGTTGCCTGCACAGATATGTTAGTGGACAGAACTTGGTCACGTTGGCAGCACTGCGATATGTATCGCTGAACGCCATATCGATCGCTCGCAGTAGTTTCCGATATTCGATGTATCTTCAGGTAATAGCATTACGCAACAATGGGGCCCCTTGACAATAACGGGTATTACAGGTAGCAGGATTAAGGCGAGGTTAAAGGTCGCGGGTCGGACTGGCAGGTCCCTGCCGTACCGTTCCGCGATGGCGTGAGTGTAGTTGCTTATGTCTTCAGCTCCAGCTGAATAGCTATGAATGTTGGAATGATCAGTCAGTAATGAAGTGGAAAGGGTATGGAAGGAGACGGTCGCGGTCTAATTTGAGGTACTGTCCTTGTATTTTCTGAGAGGAGCTGAGACAACCGCAAAGTAACTCAGGGTAACCGGTCTCCTGGTCGAGATTCGAACTGCTAACCTCCCGACTAGCTAGAGGTGAGAACTATACGGTGACGTCCGGTAAAGGGATAATATTAAAACTGGTCATACAGAGACAGGACAGACCACATAGCTCAGTCAATTTAGTTACTGCGTTATGGACTGAACGACAGAGAATCAGGGTTCGAGTGCCTGCAGCGGCAGGGACGTTCCTTTTCTCAGTTTATAACGGCCCTGGGGCCCGGACAATGTCCTATACAGTGAGTATCAGGGACTGTTCCCCATGGGGTGAACCAGCCGGGGCGTGAAGCTGACAACTCATCTGCATCTACTAATGAGATTAAGAATACATGGAGCTGTACTTCCATTCCCACATGCGTCCTCATGGCGTGCTAAGCTAAGCTGAGGGACATGTTTACCTTTGCCTTTCTCTTCGGGCTATGCCACTGAGTGGCCTGAGGCCATGGGAACCGGCGTTGCGGAAGAAGCTGAGGGTGGAAGGAGTACGTGGTGTGTTCTTATTGAGGTACCAGACTACACGACATCATAACTCAGAAGCCACAACCCCATATCTCACATACAACTCTACAAGCCACTGCTGTATGTTGTTATCACTCTCAGTAACAAGTGCGAATCCCTGCCCCCAGCTTCGAACCAACGCCTCTCCAATTAGCAGTGAGGTTTCCTCACTGTAATTAGATGCTATCTCAGGCAGAACCACTCGAAAGCGAGTGTTCACACAACTAATTACGAGTAGCAGGCTTCTTCATAAGCTTATAGTGGCTCAGCTTGTCGGGAAGTACTCTGCCTCTTAAGGAACCTCAATTGTTCTTAGCGTGTTCACAAGGGCCCTGCAAGTCCACAGCCCTGTGTGACGTTTCGTTAGGTGCCGCTTTCTATGGTGGAGGACCATCTGTTCTTGGCTGTCCTCGACTGCTTACTAGGACCACTCGCTCAGGGGGGGCGCCCGCACTGCCTCTCACAGTCGAATCGAAATACGTATCCAGCGAGAGGTGACATGTGACAAGGCCGGCGCGTGGCTGAAAGGTCAGGGAAACAGTAGAGGCTAGCGACACGGGACACAGCGCCCTCTGCCCTCAGACTTAGTTTCGCGCCTTCTTTGCTTCCATCTTCAGGGCTCAACACAGTGCAATATCATAACCCAAACAGCCACAATGCTTACTGTCTAGGAAACCTCACCCCTGTTTTGCGAATAGATTTGTATCTGCAATAAATTAATACCACGGCCAACAAAATATTCAGAATAGAAAATACTGAATTTCAAAAATATATGTACACCTACTCCATTAGCCGCTTAAAAGACAGTGGTAATTATGTGTATTACCTAGTACTTTAAATTTCATACCTCTACATGTTGCCAGCACAGCGCTTTAATCTTTAATAAATAGCGTTTCCTCCCTAAACAAGGTTAACTTGTTGGCATTTGTAATTGAGACGCGGTGTGTGAGGACTTCATGATTCCGAGTGTTACAGTAAGCTGAAAGTTCCCTTCATTTACACATTCAAAGCCTCCGTAGGACTATATATAGGTCCCTCGACATGCCTGCATACACCTAGGTTACTGGAAAATGTGCGATCGAGATCACGTGATAAGTGAAGTGTTTCCTGGGGATTTCCCCGCCCGCTCTAGGAACCAAATCGACTTCTTGCAGGCAGTCACATCGCGCAGTTTCCCACAGCGCTTAGTCAGGTTGCCAGCACTGCATCGACAACTCGATTAAAAGTCTGTATCCGTCAGAGCTAAAATGCCTTAACTCCAACTTGAGGCTTCAGTTCCTGCCAGTTCAGGAAGCAAGGAACAAGTTCTGGCTTGAACTGCGGAAGTTCCTCATGCGGCCGGAAATGAACCATTTCTCTTCATAACATCCACTCTCACGGATTCGTACTTGTCAGTTTCGTGACGTCACCATCAAATTAATTTATGCAGCGGGGTCTTCTCGAGAGGCTACCCGTCTCTCGCCTGCTTAGAAACTCGCTGTACGTGTATTTTGTGGAATCTCAAGGTTCGTTTCCGTGTTCACAGCAGCCGCCACGGGACTGAGCCCAAGCCGTGATAAGTGCAGATTTATTTACTTAGCTCGGTAGTTAGCTGCTTACTTGTCTAGCGAGCTGGTTAGTTAGTTTGTTAGTTGCGTGATTAATCACCTGGTCATGTAGATCTTAAGTTACTTGGTTACNGCTGCATACTGAACCACCCAATCACTGATCAGCCGTAAAAGTAAAGAGTTAAATAAGAAACTAACTAACTAACTAATCAGCTAGAAGCAAAATACTTAAACAGGTAACCAAGTATGAAGAAAGTCGTCTTCTGGGATCCGGCGCCATGTATTCTTTGTTTCAGCCGACGTTTCGGAGGAACGTATCGCCTTCATCTTCAGGGCAGGTGAATTGTGTCGCAACGCAATTCACCTGCCCTGAAGATGAAGGCGATACGTTCCTCCGAAACGTCGGCTGAAACAAAGAATACATGGCGCCGGATCCCAGAAGACGACTTTCTTCATACTTGGTTACCTGTTTAAGTATTTTGCTTCTAGCTGATTAGTTAGTTAGTTAGTTTCTTATTTAACTCTTTACTTTTACGGCTGATCAGTGATTGGGTGGTTCAGTATGCAGCCCCTGCGTCCCCTGCTGCCCGCTTAGCCTTGCTCCCTCCAGTTTCTCGCGACAAATCAAATCATCCTTCAGTTTCTTCGATCTTGGGGCGTCTGGGAATTACCTCCCGGGAGCAAACCGCCGGTTTGAGACAGGCAGTGACGAATGCGCTTATTTAATAATGATTAGGTTATATAGCGTTAAATAGCAATGTGTGTGAGAAGAACACAAGATGAAGTGACCGTGGCCTATCTTAATGAAATATGCCAGAATTGTCCATGAGGGACTCAAGCAAACTGCTGAGTACCTCAGTCAGGTTTCTCGCATTCCCGGCCAGTACTCGAAAAGGGACTTCCTGAACAGAAAGGCAGTCATGCTTTTATTCTCCGTTTGAAGCATTAAAAGGTAAAATTGTCCCTGTGTTTAATTAATTAAGCACTACGCCATGAAGGCGTATGGCAGAATGGACGTGCAGCTCCACTATACCTCTCCTCGGCACTAGATGGAGGTGAGTGGTCAGCTTCACGCCCCTACCGCTTTGCCCCAGTACCCATTGAAGGGAGACAGGGTGGGCCCCAGAGCCGGTCTTGAACTTGCCGGTAATCGAAACTCGGCCATCGAGCCCGTCGCATTATATTCATATAAATATTAGTTCAAAATTGCTTCCGATCTCACAGAAAACACGCTCCATTGCCATTACAAAGACCAGCTGCTTACTGCTGTTCAGTGTGAGAATCATGTTGAAGCTGCGGGCAGATGGCAGGCCTAAGCAGGTTCAGTGACTGTTTCCTCCCGCCATCGCGCGACAGTTGCAAGCCCGACACTGTACCAACATAGCGGCAGCAATCTGGAGGGGTCGGGTAGCTCATGCAGTACCGGAGAGCCCGAGTTCGATTCCTGACGACAGCTGTTGTTTCTCTCGTCTCCACAGCGTCCAGATCGACTCTGGTCCGACCCAGCCTTCCCTCTAATGTGTACCGGGGCTGTTTACCCGGGGGAGGATAAAGTTACCGGAGCGTGAAGCTGGCCATTCATTTTCATCTGGTACCGAGTTTAAAAATGCGGGAGTCATACCTCCATACGAGGGCCTATAGTAGGCTGTAGTACCAATATTTACTTTATAATCAAGTGGGTTGGCTTAGCGATAAGGGTGTAGACTCGTCTTGGGGGGTGCTTGGTTCGAATATCGGTCGCGACACAGCTATAATGACTGAGGCTTATCATAGTTCTCCTAAGTCTCTCCAGGAAAATTTCTGTACTAGGCTAGGGTCGCTTCCTTCCAGAACCTTTCAAGTTGATCTGTCATCGTAACATTCCACACTGTACAGTTTATGTGCTGGAGCCTTGTAAATGCTCACTCGCTTGTGGCGTTGGAACGAAAGGTTTCCGTCAGACATGTCTCCTCTGCTGTCTGCACACAGCAGCTTGGACAGCGCGTGCACCGATACTGCTGCCAGAACCAGCGGGGTTATGCAGTTGTTGCATGGAATTCTGGGCGCGCGTTCCACGGAACTTGCAACTGCATTTATAGGCCTGCTTACTGCCGTCCACGGGCCCTAACTGATGTGGGCCTCAAAGTAAATTGAAGCCACGAAACTGACAGTTGTTAACCAGGCTTGCAACTAACACGAGCTGAATCTGAAAGGTTGCGCTCGTACACTAATACACTAATACAAATATTGTGCTTCTGGGCATCAGGCACCCTTCTGCTTGTATTGAAAACACAGACAGGGACTGAGTCCAACTGAGTTACATTCCCCCTGAAGACGGAGACAGAAACACAGCATTTTTACTTAATCCGAAAGCTCAGTTAGATTCTTAACATGAACCTAGTTTCATGAAGCTGAGGTCTTCAAGAGAAGCTGACAGTCGCTCATATGGGCGCCGCCGCTTTGAGTAGCCACAAAATTTGCTTGCAGATTTACGTTTACGCCGTTAAGACTTTTCACCGAATGCCCTGGAATATTCAGGATAGTGGAATAATTTTTAAACGTACTTTTATTTCTGTTTTTAGTACCTGGCGTGTTTCCTTCATTACTTCCATCTTACATTTCCCCCCAAACATCTGGGGGGGGGGGGAGCGCCCATGATCGCTCAGCTTCTCGAGAAACTCCCAGACCCTAGGCACCCGCTGCCCGAGTTAGACTGACCTGCGGACCTGGGGCAGCAGAAGTTGGCTCGTGTGTCGGCACGCATCCACCAAGGTACGTCGCAGTTTCCGGATCTTCTCTCGCAACTCGGGAGAGTCCCTGGCTTGTCCCACGTGGATCAGCAAGTCCCTGAACAGGGCCACCTGACTGTTGATCTCCACAATTAACTGTAACAGGTACATTGAGCTCAGCACAAGAACAGCCATGTCGCGAAGCAAGGGAGAGTCCCTGGCTTGTCCCACGTGGATCAGCAAGTCCCTGAACAGGGCCATCTGACTGTTGATCTCCACAACTGATTGTAACAGCCACCTGCAGCGCAGTGTGGCCAGTCCGGATTACGTTGAGCCCTAGACCTAACATTTGCTGCAATGTGTAGATAAATATATAACGACTCTAGTTGTTTCGATGTATCGATTCCTAGAGCCCATAGGCCGCTCAGAATGCTGTGTGGGTCCTTCACTCAAAGTCCGTGCTTTGATTCCAGCGAGTTAATTTAACCCACTTGCTTTGCTCCAAGGTTTATTGACTCACCGTGTGTGATGCGAACAGTCTGTATGTGAGCGCTCTGACGGCCTGTCACTGATACCGAGGTGCCTCATATATCACCGAACCCGGGCATTTAAAATGCAATGACTCTGCAATTTTCTTATTTTTTTTTTCCGTCTAAAATTCTGGAGAATTCGATTTCTGGCTATGCACTTGGCTGCAGGCAGATCGAGGAAGATTTTTAAGATAGAAAATTACTGAATAAACATAAATGACTCATCTTATTAACAATAACGGATCCCAAGGTAAATAAAAAGTAAAGTAAAGCTACCCCTGTAACAGACCGTGGAGGCCCATAGGGATGTGAGACGTCGAGGCTCCCACATTTTCTAGACAAACAGCTCACAGATGGCGGTGAGGTTGTCAGGCTTACGCGCCGGCCGCCTTTTTCTTCAGGAAGATTCCTGGTACTCATTTCTGTTAGAGGCTGAGTCAACCCCAGGGCTATAATGCAGTTGTAAGAATTAGGTCAATTGAAAAATGCAGTAACGTAAACAGGAATCGAACCCGCAACCTTACGACCCCAAGGTAAATAATCATCCTTGACTCTTTATGATACAGTGGTAACTATATGTACCACTCCCTTTAACATCAAGAAACACTGTATTTTGCCCACACAATATGGGTTTCCTCTGATCCTCACAATAAACAGATATGAATAGCATTAACGATTGGTTTTTGTAGCGCAGACAGTGTGTTTTCTGTGAGGAAGTAACTGAATAGTATCCATATGAATTCCAGATGCAGTTCCAGTACAGGAATCAAACCCAGGACTGTCCTCACAATCACATCAACTTGCACTACTCTAGGCTACGGATTAATAGCCCCCCGCACACTGGTCAAGCAGCTGGAGCCCGAAGCTGATGTCTAGAATAAGGATGCGTGGAGCTCTACCTACACTCCCCACTCAGTCTTCAGTGCAAGCTTTTTGCCAGACACTGTGACACTGGGCCCCACATGCAGCGCGACTGTGCAGACGTTGCGTGTGGGGGCGTCCAGGCTGGCATGTTGCTTCCGGGCTCTCAGAGCAGTTGATTCCGTCCTTGCGGTTTTGCACCGTGTTGATATGGGTAGTGTTGCGGACGTTTCGGAGGTACCTTCTGCCTCCATCACTCACTACTACACTGAAGATGCAGGCAGAATGGAACCCTCGAAGGTGAGAATTGCCCGGACGTAGGGGGTTCTGCCGTTTGTTTCCTTTCCGACGCCTGAAGGCTACGCCTCAGCCCCAGTGCCGTCCATTGGCTGTTTGTCTCTCAGTTCTGCTTTTGAAACTCTAAAGCTGGCTTCATCACGATTTATAGCCGCGTCCGAGCTGTCTACGGCAAAACACGTTAAATCGCGGGATCTAATTCATTTTTATGTGGTCATTAAAACTGGCCATGGGGTCGCAAGGTATGAAGCATATTGGCCTGGCTGGCGGAACTGGCCAGTTCCATAAAACAGAATATCTTGATTAGCGGAATGGTTATCGCCCGACATGGAGTCCAGTGGACCTTTTTCCGTGCCAGTAAAGGAGCCGGAGCGTGAAACTGGCACAGCTGCAGGCGCGACCCTCTATATATCGCGGTACGAGGCCGTCCTCATTTTTAAACTTTTCAATGCAGAACCGAAATAGCCGCCCATGGACTGCCCACGCGTAAAGAGGCGACACGGGAAATTGAAAGGGCCATAACAGCTTTATGGAAGGGCCATGGCCCGCTGTGGATACCCATGGATCGACTGTCCGTCCACAGACGAGGTTACGAATGCGTGGAGTAAACCTCCACATCCTTTGAACAAGTTCATGGCTTGGTATAACGTTCCTTTGCGTTTATTTGAAGAGTATAGGCGAGACAAGTGGGGAAATGTGCGCGCGCATGACGTAACAATATTAATGTGTTCCCGCGTTTCCGTTTAATTGTCTCTAAAACCGCAAGATTTACGGAGAAAGTGCGCTGGACATAAACTGAATGTGTTCTGTTAGGAACAGTTTTCGCTCCGACAGACATTTATCCGGTTACGTTCGCGCGCAGGTCTCCATGTGAAGCGTCCCGTATTGTTGCCTGATTTTAGCCTAAATTGCAATGTTTCAACAAATTGTAATGAAAATCCTCAATATAAAATTTCAGTAAAAAGCTTTTAGCGCGTATCGAGCTGCTACATGCGGACGGAGGCTTGACGAGGCTGGTAAGCTTACTTTTCTGTGATTTTTTGTTGAGAAATTTGAAATGGCGAAAGCGAGGCTTCTCGTTAGTGCAAGCTCCACGCGTTGCGCCTGTTATACAAACAAAACAGAGCAAACAATAGCCTTATTACAGTCATATAGCATCCTCCTAGCGACGCTCGGTCGGCACGACAGGTCACTGCCTGACCCCGGAATGTGTGAGACCCAAGGAACACATCCAGACATAACGGGGTTCAGCGGACCTAGAAACCCTTAAAGAATGAAAATTTTGGTTAGAGAACTTTTAAGAATGCGACAATGTGTTATTTTTAGGAGCAACTGAACATTAACAGTACAGCGGTAACTATATGTACCACCTACTTTAACACACAAAAACCCTGCATTCTGCCCACGCAGTGTATCTGTGTGTTCCTTATGGTTCTCACAGCAAACAGCGGCTGTTTCCCCAAACAGCAGTAACCGGTTGGGCTCTGTAGCGGAGACGTAGTGTTTACTGTGAGGTACGGACTGAACACAGTAAAACTCTGCATTCTGCCCACACAGTGTGTCTGTGTGTTCCGTATGGTTCTCACAGTAAACAGCGGCTGTTTCCCTAAACAGCACTGAGACAAATAGACTTGAAAGGATTCTGACGCTGGTGCATGCTGTACACAATTATTAGGCTTATTTTTGACTCTATCCATCGTCTGGTATACATAAGACAAAAGAAACAACAACGTTTCGGAGACTAGATCTGTCTCCGTCCTGAGGCAGATGGGGCAGAATAGACCTACTCAGTTGGGCCCGTTAGAAAGAGCTAGTCTCAATCACTGGACCTGTATGGATCATTGTCTTATATATACCAGACGATGGATAGAGTCCAAAATAAACCTAATAGTTCTGTAAAGCATTAACCGGTTTGGTTTTGTAGTTTTACTGCACAACTGTAACCGACAAGAAATCACGAAACTCGGCAATAGGTCCGAAATGAACACCCTGGACTACAGATTAAGTCGTTACCGCTGCATTAACCTTCTTTGGTTTTAAGTCTGAGTTGATCTGAACTTGGCTCAAACAGAGGACTTTTGTGTTTGAAGCATGGGAATGTAAACAATGGGAACTTGTTAACAATGGAGAAAACTGCACGGGGTCGGACCAAGGGAAGTTGTCTTCAAAACCCAACAAACATTATTTGACGCCGCCCCCCCCCCAATTATTCACTGACTTTCGTCAGTTAAGACGTGCTTTGTTACATTCTTGCTCTACTTCAACGTAATGAGCGGTTGTTCGCCCTTTCCTCCAGACGGCTCTGCCAGTGGAACCACTCGACAGGAAGCATCTATACGGGATATGCACCTTTGTTTCCGGACCTCACAGAGAACACGGCCTTGCGCAGCCGCAGTAAAACCCTGGGAGGCCCCGACCCTCGGGACAAGATAAGCCACGACGGCTGGGGACGTCGCTTGAGTTTCGAACCGACGTGTCGACGTATCGCGTTTTGATACTGATGACAACATATGGAGGTGAGTCGTCAGCTTAAAGCTGCGACCGCTTTATCGCCTGGAAAATATTCCCGTGATACTGAACGAAGTAAACTTTAATGAAAATCTGGTAATCGTGGACAGAATTTTACTGTAAAACGTCTGTCAGAGTATCGAACTAGGCACCCCTCATATGCGATGGAATCCATATTTCGGGTCATTTCATGAGGCCGCCCTGAGGTGGCGCACCTGGTGGCGCGAGCTGGAAGTGCTCCACACGATTATGGGATGAAATATGAACAAAGTTTCGAGGATATAAATACGAGACTTGTGCAGTGCTCGGCCCACGGTAAAGCGGCGCGTTCACTTGCAGCCCTGAGCCCTCTAGCAGCGTGACGTGCTGGCGGAGGGGCTGGGTTCGTGGCCTGGAGGATGACCAGAGAATTGTTGGGAGTTTGGAAAAGATCGTTCGTGTCCTAACCCAGGTACTAACCTGGTATTTGACTGGAGGGACTGGGGAAAACTACGAATAGCCTCCGTCAGGATGGTCGGAATCCCGGCCGAGATTCGAACCGAGCACTCTTCCGGTTTGGCGAAAGATGAGCCCAGAATATTGCTGCGTATAGACTCGTTGCTACGCAACAGAGCGGCATCCGCTGCTAGGGAAGTACTCAGTAAGCAGGTCCCCGCAGCCCGCCGCAAGACATTACCTACACGCATCCATGCCTCTATTGGAATTCGAACCCACGACCCCAGTGTTTGAGCGGGCGAAGACTGTTCATGCCTTAGAGCGCACGACCACCGCGATCGGCCCCCACTTTTAGCTACACGGAGGAGAGCACCGCTTAAGAAGCTGACAGTCGCTCAGCTACTCAAAAAAACCCCATCTTTCATGCAACCGGGTTGTTCTTTGAGGTTCACAAAAGAGATTCCGTCTGGCCGACGTCGGGATGCGCAGCGTCGGCTGGCAGGTTGACTGGCCAAGTGGGACGCATTTGGCAGGAAGCGGTCGTGACACAGTCTCGAGTCAATTTCCCGGGAGAGGCTGAGGAAATCCACGGAGAGCCTCAGTAAAGAAAGCCAGTGTTACTGGTGAGATTCAAACCGAGTACCTCATGAATACTAGTCTAGCTCCTTACAGCTACATGAAACCGTATTTGTTGGTTGTTAAATGACGCTGTCGCTGGCTCCAGCTACATGGCGTCCAACTGTAGGACTATAAGTGAGTAATGAATGGGAGAGGACAAGGAAGGAGCGGTCATCACTGAATTCGAGGTACATTTGACTGCAGTGACTAGTAAATCCACGAGGTTCGGTGTCCGGTCCCCGGTTTGAACACGGGACCTGCCACATAAGGACGCAAAATGCAGTAATGATTGAATATTACTGATCTCGGAGACGTGACGACGTACAGTTTGGTAGATAGGTACCACTGTTTCGGAGGAACCTGCTGCCTCTTTCTTCACCGTAGGAAGATGAAGTTAGGAACTCATGTAGAAGCATGTTACTCTCCGACAAGTGCTGTAGTAGAAACTGTCGGAAGGCGAAATTGATTCGAGTTGTTGGAGCATGCGCAGTGCGGTTCTCCTGCAGATGACACACATGTCACATGTTAAGGAAACCGGCTGCGCTCACAACTGTGCAGTGCGTCAGCCCACGGCGGGCTCAGCGTCGCGCGTTCTCCTCTTGTGAAACGCGCCCAACTGTTTCTCTGAATGTGTTACACTTGTGAAGATGGAGGTGAGGTCTAACTGACTCCTTGAGAAGCTAACATTTGCTCAGCCTCTCAAAAATGCCCAACATTTTATGGCACCCGAAAGCTCACCAACCTCCAACATCGGTCCGTACCCTGTGCCAGATGAAGCCTGTCCATCTTCCCTTCCTGGTCCTTGAACGTCCATTTTAATATTATGTTCCCCTCTACGCGTAGGTCTTCATAATGGTCTCTTTCCTTCAGGTTGCCATACCAAAGCTTTGTATACAATTCTCTCTCATGAGTGCTGCTACTTTGGCCGTTCTAATGGTATTGGGCGGTAAAATGAAACTACAAGGATCCTGTTGGTGCTGTGGGCTGTAACAACGTCGCTCTTCGGAACTAATTCTGGGAATGTCTGGAAATATTGCATTTGTAGCTGACGGCACTAACTAACTAACTAATTACATGTAGATAAGCCCCTCTTGAGAGGCCGCCAGTTGTGCAGCTACTCAAGAATCTCCCAACATTTTATGGCATCCTAAGGTTCATTAGTGTTCACAAGAGCCCTCCTCTGGTTCATAACCTAAGCCAGATCAATACAATCCATACCACCCCATTCTAACACTCTTAGATTAATTTTAATATTAACTGCCAACCTAGTCTGTGTCTTCCCAGTGGTCTCTTTCCTTCTGGCTTTCCCACCAATATCCTATATGCATTCCTATTCTCCCAATTCGAGCTACCTGCCCTGCCCATCTCATCCACCTTAACTTGATCATTCTAATTAT
This sequence comes from Cryptotermes secundus, assembly GCF_002891405.2. Taxonomy (NCBI): domain Eukaryota; kingdom Metazoa; phylum Arthropoda; class Insecta; order Blattodea; family Kalotermitidae; genus Cryptotermes; species Cryptotermes secundus. The sequence continues at coordinate 555,314 of NW_019725839.1, read as the reverse complement.
ACTTGGAGAAGAGTACAAGTTATGAAGCTCCTCATTATGAAGTTTTCTCCAACCTCCAAATATCCTCCTTAGCATCCTGTTCTCAAACACCCTCAGTCTGTGTTCCTCCCTTAATGTCAGAGACCAAGTTTCACACCCATACAGAGCCACAGGCAAAAATATTGCGTTGTATATTCAAATTTTTACGTTTCTATACAGCAGAGGAGAAGACAAACGGTTCTGAGCTGAATGGAACGGATCCTGCAAGTTGCAGTATTAAAGCAATTTCGTTTCAACTGTCAGAGTAAAGAAGCTGTTAACGGGCTTGACGGACACACAGGCCTGTGCCGAGATGTGCGCATCTCCCAACGGAGGCCACTGTCCTTGTGACTAATGACGTCAGGCAATGCACACGCCATTATTTTCTTGCTGAGTTCTTTTGAAATGAACAGAAGGCGTGTCCGGAAACAGCCTACTCACATCTGAGACGTGAGGTATCGTAGCATGTAGACACACTGCTAAGTAATGACTTTGAAAAGAACGGCCGTTGCTAGGTAATGGCCGCATGTATCAATGGAGTAATTGAGAAGCGATGTTCCCTACGCGGTACATGTGACAGCTACGTGATGCAACAGGAGAAGAACTGTAGGAAGCGATGTTTTCTATGCGGTCCGTGCCGAGGTGTTATAAACTGGACAAGTATATAGCTTAGTTAGCTATGGGACAGTCGCCGGCCAGTAAGGACGTGAACACGGAAGATGAGGAAGCTACGACGTTGGAAGCCGTTACCAGGCGACAACCGGTGAAGAAACAGCAGAGTGAGAAGGCTTAGTGCGTGCTGTAGTGAATTGTGGAGTGTAGGGTGAATTAGCGAGAGCGCTATAGTTACTTGTAGTCACACTCTGTAAGTGGTCAATAAATCCGATTAGAAACCCAAACCCCGTCTATAGTCACTCATACACGTGACAGTATATTGCCACTGTGTTACATACACAGACATATGGAGGGCCCAGTTGGGTTGTCGCGTTGATGCTAGAACAGAGTTCTCGACAAGATTTGGCAGAAGTGGCTTCTGCGTGCGCCTTTTGAGAAGGAATTCAACTTCTCGGATGCTCATAAGCCGAGCCACGCTTCGCGACACGCAGTAACTGCGCGTTACTTGACTGCTCACAGAGTAGGCACGGCTCGCTCGTTCGTGACCTACTACGCAAATTGCGATCATGAAATGCTTTAACGCTAGACATCTCGTTGCTTTGGTAACTTGTAATTAAGGTTTCCGAACTGTCAGGGCGCCGTTACAGAAGACTTTTGCATATAGAGAGGGGGGGGTGTTACAAAAGTGTTTATTATGCGATTTTCTCCCCCTTTGGGTTACTTCACCCTCTCTCAGGTCTGAATGTTTCCTTCAGCACACTGCTCTCAAGACCATCGGTTTCAGTTTCGGATAAATTGCTGCTGGCCTTCGCCAGCACAGCCATTCTTGGTTCCGGGTGCCGGGTGACTCGTGACCATAATTTTCTGTCTCACGACTCCGACTGAGTGTATATATATATATGTTCTTAATCTGATGTGGACCCAAGAGGGAAGACGCGACAGGAGGCTTTGGAAATTTGCATACTGAGGAGCATAACTGTAAAAGTAAAGCTGTCCCTGTAACAGGCCGTGGAGGCCCATAGGGTTGTGAGACGTCGAGGCTCCCACATTCTAGACAGTTGGCTCACAGATGGCGGTGAGGTTGTCAGCCCTACGCGCCGGCCGCCCTTTACCCCCAGGAAGATTCCTGGTACTCATTTCTGTTAGAGGCTGAGTCGACCCCAGGTCCATAGGGCAGCTGGAATTGAAAAATCCAATGACTTCATCGGGAATCGAACTCGCGAGCTCATCGGAACGGTTAAATCAAAGTTAATTTGATAGAAGAGTCATGTAGCACTTATTGGAATGACTAGAAGGGATCTGAAGTTTCATTCGGAAGACCTGAAAGAGAGAGAACAGTTGGAAGACACAGGAATAGATGACAGGAGTCTCAGCTTTAGACTGGATGGACGAAATTCCTCTGCCAGAACTTGGCTTAACTTTATTTATGGAAGATTAATGTGTCCTGAAACCTGATAAGTGCCTCTAAGTTTATATTTTAAAGTTTAGTTTTCATTTGCGTAATGCGTTACCAGTCAAATACAGTCAGTTTACTGGAGTCCATTAAGCAAACGAGACACCAGAACTCAAGAAGTTGGGAAATGCACGCGAAGCCTAACGGTTCTGTCACGTCCGCTGTCATTGGCTCTGGACAAACAACACCCTGCAGCAAGAAGTGGAAGTGCTCTCGAGCCGAGACGTGGCGCCGTTTGGGCCTAAACCGCGGGTTTCGTGTCTCTTTGCAGAAACGTGCGTAGGCAAAGCTCAGATAAAGGTGAAGTTGTCCCTGTGCTTAGTTATGTAAGCAACTTTATATGAAGACGACGGGGGGAGAGGAGGTATAACTCCATCATTCTTGACTTCGGCAGTAAATGCAAATGAGTTGTCAGCCTCACGCCCCTGCCGCTTTCTCCCCGGGAAAGAGCCCCTGGTACCCATTGGATGTGAGTCCAGATGGGCCCCAGGCGCGCCCTGCAATTTGTGGAGAAGAGGAAATCTCTTGTTCCTGTCGGGTATCGAACCCCGTATGTAGGTTTACATATAAAGTGCCCGTTACTCTCCAATGTTAACTAGAACAGAACGTGTTCTCAGGGCGCAATGGAGCCTCAGTGTGTGACGTTTCGTGAAACAGCAATACGTAGGTTTATCTCTATCGACGGACGGACACGCTAGGAGCGCATCGCTGCCGACCAGACGTGACATGGCGTTGTCCTGCTGTAGTACGCCTGCAAGCTTCTGTTTAGACTAACCGTAACACAGCAGAGTCAGAGAAGTTGCCGCATAAGCAAGGCGTTGTATAAAGCCCAAGAACCGATTCTTGTGTGACTGCTCTGAGACTTGCTTGCTGAGTGTGAGGAGCCAGGGACTAGCTAGGACACTGTCAGTAGCTTGAGTGGTAGGGTTGTAGTGTGAAGTCTTTTCTACATCATTCGTGTATGCATACTACATGTTTCGACCAATATTGGTCTCTAAAATTGCTGATGAGGCAGCTGTGTATGCGCCCATGTGTCCTCTTATTGCGTCGTGTGGAACTGTTGTTTCAGAGACGCCTGAAGATGACCAGTGTTGTTCGAAACGTGACGTGTGCATACATCAGTGATTTAAAAAATATTTTAAATTTTAAATCTTGTAGAGTTTTTAAAAATCCAGTTGCACGGAAGTTTGCTAATAACTAAAACGGAATAAATAATATACGATGAATTAGAAGGGATATGAAAGGAAGCGGTTGTTGCCTAATCTAGATATTATCCTTCCATTTACCTGGAAAGACTGAGTAACACCAAGATTAACCTCAATCAGGATACTTTGTGTCCGGGCTAAAATTCGAACCAAGCCCCTTCCCAACACAGATCTACAACGTTACCGCTTCGCCAACCCGCTCGATGTACGTTTAATTTGCTGAGATTTCTGCCGTGCCGTGTTCTGTAACTCAAGCTGAAGGAGCACGCCTGGGCGACTGGACCGCGTCTCGAGCCTATCGGCCGCGGCCAAGTGAAGCCGCAGGAGGAGCAAGTAATGAGGAAACGTGACCGCAGCCATGTCGCACCTTCGGGCCCAGGCGGTTGCTTGTCCCTTTGATGAGCCCGTTGCCAGTTCTTACTGTTCCTCAAACTACGTAACTAACTCCATGGAGCTGAGCCCTTCTTCTGAAGCCTTCAGTCACTCAGCTGCTCAAGAATTTCCCAATATTATATGGAAACCGAAAGTGCATTACCGTGTTCACAAAAGCCCTCAATTTTTCCCTGTTCTAAACTAGATGTCTGCATCTGGTTCTCTAAGATACAAGTCATTACTATAATTCTATCTACGACTGTGTCTTCCTAGTGGTCTCTTTCTACCTGGATTTCTCACCCAAATTTGAAGCAATCGGTAACATTCAATATTAGCTTCCCTTTAGGGTGTCTGGGCTGAGTTTCCTTGGTCTGACTTGGAACGGGGAACTGTGAGCTGGCCTGTGAACTTCTCCTGCCCGCCCAGTATACGTGTATGCACGTCGCTATCACGGAACGGCCCTGCTGTGCACCTCCGCCCGGGAACGCGGCCTGCAACTCGAGGAAGGGAGGCGCTGTCCTGGGACCGACGCGTGGGCCCTTCAGGACCTTCAGTCAAGCAGCTCGTGTTCGGCTCCTGCCGCCTTTCCGAGAGACGCCCTCTAACCTTTCGAACAACGGTCTAGATCTGAAGACTATGAAGGAGTGGAGCCATACCTTCATTCCCCCATACGTCTTCAGGCCGTCGTGCTTAATAAGACATAGGAACAACGTTGCCCTTGTCTCTACTGTGAAGTGGTTACACTGTGTGAGCAGAATGTAAAGTCTTTTCCTGTTACAGCAGGTGGTACATATAGTTACCACTGTGGTATAAATGGTTGCGAAGCGCAAAACTAGCAAGCCAAAATAATTTTGAGATGACTCTTTTCGAAACGTATCGAAAGACGGGGACAGCAGACGGATCTGGGGTGTCCAAAACGCACAGGCGTGCCAATGCGCGCTACTGTATGCTGATGTTGGCATACCTGTGACGCGGACCACGTGTTGCTGCCCTCAAGCGGATACACGCGCGCCCCTTGGGACCACTTTGTGTGGCGAGATGAGCCATGAATTATTTTGACGTCAGACGCTTCGTCCTGATAGACCCAGCTCCGAGGTCTGGGGTTCGAGTACTCACTACCTGCTTCGGGAACGCATGCTTAGGACGTATGGGTGTCGTAGAGGACGGTCACAACTTCGAGTTTCGCGAAGTTCGCATGACCGCGTCAATTAAGCCTTGTTGGATGTGCCGCTGTGAGTCCGGTAGGACCCTCTCGGGGGTAGTGCCAGTCACTCCTGCTGGCTGTCTCTGGACTTCTGCCCTGGCTTGGATACGAACCACGTGTTCCACGCGTTGGCTTATCCTCCTGCCCTGAAGACGGAAGCAGCAGGTTCCTCCGATTCGTTTGTATCCACTTACCAAACTGCACGGCGTCACATCTCAAATATCACCGTAGCCGTTAGTGTGTTCGTTGACGCAAGTCGAATGAGGCATTGGGGCCTACTTCAAGGTACGCGGGTCGAGGGACGAGGGGTACCGAGCAGAGGCTCAGTGCCTCGAGTAACAGTCCACGGTTCGGTACCAAGATATGCCAACAGAAGTGCAAGCACAGGCTAAGGTGAGCAAGCGTACAGGCCACATTTTTAGGGTTGGCCGATGTCAAGAGAACGCAGTTCAGACTGGCCTGTGGGACCGAGCCACGGCGTCACACTTCACGTTATCCGCGCCGTAATGAGGATGACGTCACACAGAGCTCCCACTGCACCCGAATACTTTCACGCGCAGCCCACAGGCTATAAGCGATTCTTATGACGTATTTAACTGTTCAGACCACGGTGGTAGCTATGAGCACCACCTGCTTTAACACACTAAAACTCTGCATTCTGCCCACACAGTGTATCTGTGTGTTCCGTACGGTTCTCACAGCAAACAGCGACTGTTTCCCTAAACAGCGTTAACCGGTTGGGCTCTGTAGCGGTGACGCAATGTTTCCTGTGAGGTACGGGCTGAACTGTTATGTATGTATATTTATGTGCACTTTCCGAAGACAGAAAACTTAGTTGCATGTCTCCCAGAGCTGTGAGACAAAAATATGTTCACGAGTCCTGCGGGACTCGCAACCAAGAAAGGTTGTGCTGAGAGGCCAGCGGAAAATTACTGCTTTGCTCTGCCCCAAATATATTGCCAGTTTGTCGCAGTGGGGGGCTTCAGAAGTGTGATGAGACGAAGCTATGGCGGCAGGGGCGCACAAGCCGGACAGGACAGGAAGGGCCAGGCGAAGCAGGACACCCTGGTGTTGGCGTCGGCGTCGGATTGGCCACTCGTCACGGAAAGTTGACGCACTTCGGACTGGAGCACAGTACTAGAGCAAAGGGAAGTGAGAACGGCAACTGAGCACAGGTGAAGCAGCCATTTGCGGTCGGACGGGAAGGTCCGCGCAGGAATTGCGTCGCCAAGCAACAGTGTGTCATGCAACAAAACAAATGTGCTCGAGGCGACGGAGCAAGAAGGGCATAAAGTGGCTTACCGCTCACGTATCTTAGGACATCAGCTGAACACTCAGACTAATGTACACAGTTCAGCATCTGAATATGTTCCGTGCTCCCACTTCTCCCATGACTTCCCCTTTTCGCCTACGCTTCCACTCTTCCGTACAGGCTTGAAAGAAAGGGACTATGAGGCACAAGTTACGGTGACTTGGGCAGGGCACACGCATGGTTTGTTGCCTACAAATTAGGGGCGCCACTCATTGTTATCTTGGTACTGTGTGCTACCGGAAGGGGAAGCGGTAACATGACTTAGCAGTACCGGAAGTGCGTCAGTCAGAGAGCGTTCTCGCGAGCAGGACCGCCTGCCCAGAGCTGGCTCCGTAACAAGCAACGCGCTGCTGAGTAGCTCATTCGGGATTCGAACAATGGACAAGCATATTGGTGCAGTCCTGTATTCGGGAGATCACAGGTTCGAATCTGTATGAAGTTAGCGTCTGTCATGACTGGGGCATTTCATGGTTTTCCTTGGTCCTCCCACGTCTCCCTCAATCCACAGCGTATCCTGTGGGTAAGGATCTAAACAAGGAATTAACCTGAATGTCTTGGCCGCGCCATAGCTGGCTTCCCACCCGGGCGTCCCAGGTTCGATCCCGGGGTCTGGTAAAGTGGGATTTGTGGTAGACAAAGTGGCGCTGGGACAGGTTTCCTCCGAGTACTACGGTTCCCCTACCAATCTTCATTCCACCAATTCCTCCACAATCACCCTCACCTATCATCTGGGGCTGGTACAATAGGCCAGAAGCGGCCGCAGTACAAGGGACTTAGTCCCACCCCACTAGCAATAAAGGAACTAAATGTCTTCCGTTTTAATAACACTTTTCAAACTTGATAGGTTCTGCATCGCCAAATGGTGCCATTGATTTCTGGAATGTTCAAGCAGAAATTTGAAAGAGACTGCCACAGGGGCGTGAGGCAGAGAAGGGGAAAAAAAAAACTTCAATCAAAATGCCGCGTCTCTGAAGGCAGTTCCAAGACTGAACCTTGCGAACAAACAGGGCACTGCTAAGCTGATAAGGAATCGACAAAGTCCCGGGCGTTGAACGGGTACTTCTGCTTGTCTGCTGATGAATCAATGTGCTGAAACCCGGCAGGATCTCCTGTTGCGAGCCCCGTACATATGAACACAGATGTTACCTAGCAGAGCAAAACAAATTACCTCCGGGCTTAGTTAATTAAGCACGAGTCATTAAGAAGTGTAGGGGGATGGAGGTATAGCTCCACCAACCAGGTCTTGAGAGAAGGTTCTGGTGCCCTCACGGGTAACAAGGAAGTCACATCGAAATCTGTAGATCAGAGTCCTTATTGAGAAGCTAGTAGTCACTCAGCTGTTCAAGATATTCTCCGTTTTTATGGAACCCAAATATTCATTGCCGTGTTCACAAGAGACCCCACTGGACACTATCCTGAGCCAGATGAATCCGTGTGAGATTTGAGGTTCTCACGGCTGTCACTCCCAGAAGACAGCAACACAGTTTCTAGATGAAACCATCACGAAACCACACCACCCCGTTTGCGTAAGATCGGAGAGGCACTGTGAACATGCCTCCAGAGTGTGCTCGTCCGGCGGGCCTGCCTTGTCAGCTGCCACTCGAGTAAGCAGCAACCAAACAACTTACTCAAGTCGCGCTGCCTTCTGCGTCATTATCTGGAAGCCTGTGAGACGCAGGCAGAAGTACACGGGACTTAAAGATGTGCTTAGTTTCTCTCTACAAATTCTGTGCGAAACAGTTTCGTTACGTTCGAGGTCTGCCTTCATATCAAGTGTCCGCTACTCTCAGCCGATTTTAATCAGAACAGGATAATGCCGAGTAAGAGATTAAAAAGGAAAAGGTAAAGCTATTCCTGTAACAGGCCGTTTAGGCTCATAGAGTTGTGAGACGTCGAGGCTCCAGCGTTTTCAAGATAAACGGCTCACAGATGTCGGTGAGGTCAGCCTTATGCGCCGGCCGATCTTTAGGCCCCCCTCTCCCCCGAAGATTCCTGGTACTCGTTTCTGTCAGAGGCTGAGTCGACCCCAGGGCCATAGTCTCCGCTACAGAGCCCAACCGGTTAATGCTGTTTAGGGAAACAGTCGCTGTTTGCTGTGAAAACCACACGAAACACACAGACACACTGTGGGCAGAATGCAAAGTTTTAGTATGTTCAGTCCGTACCTCACAGGAAACATTACGTCACCACTACAGAGCCCAACCGGTTACTGCTGTTTGCTGTGAGAATTATCTTGTACACACAGATACACTCTGTGGGCAGAATGTAGGGTTTTGGTATGTTATAGCGGGTGGTAAATACAGTGACCACTGGGCTTTACAGCGATGATTAAGTACAGGGACAGTGTGCCCGCCTGCTTACACCTTTTGGAAGGCAATCCTTTCGCAACTTGGGAAGACGATATGCGCGGCTTGCTTCCCTCGCCTGACCACCCTGGGTCACTGCCGCCCCACAGTTTCTGTGCTCCTCCTCACATAAACACGTCAGGAGCCTTCGGTGCCACACAGCTGGGCCGCCGGTTGCCATAGTAACGAAATTTCGAGCCTTAACGCGTCGAATGAAAGTAAGTTATGTGGGTCATGAACGAGCAAGCAGCCTTCTGCTTATGTGTGTCGTGTCTATTCTGTGAGTATTGGTAGTATTTTGATCTTGATTCTCACGGGTGGTTAGCGAGTACACTAAGAAAATGATTACATGGATCCTTCCTCCTGGGAGTGGTACAGTGTAACATTGCAACATTAATGTAGGCATCCCGACCGTACTCAGTGGATGTTTGCCTTATTCCCAAACTTCCCTGAAACGTACCCGTGCAAGAAGGACGAACGGGCACTGCCTGGGAACCTTCAAACTATGCGAAACGTCTAGTCTTACTATCCCCTTCCACTTTCTCTTGTTTAGAGGGGAATGTCTCCTGACGTGTCACAAGAAGCAGCATCCAGCTGTGGCCGAGGGCTTCCGCGGGTGTGCTCAGCTCACAGGCAAATGTCGCGACCACGGCCGCTTCCTCCCGAGTCTTCTCCAACTCATCCGACGCTCTGCATGGCGACGGCGACCACGCCAGCACAGATGTCGGGACTCCGGACGGGAAGCCACCGGAATTGCGACTGGACGCCGTCAAGAACGAACTGTTTCTAGAATATCCGAACTGAACAACTTGGAGAGCTATGCACCGTCAGCTGCAGTCATGCGAGGACACTGAGACACTGCACCTGCGCATCACACGGATACCAACTGAATCATGACTTCCAGTGCTGCCACTGCATAACAAAACACGGTGCCCTGAGCCTGTAGGGTGTAGTGTTGTAGTGTTGGTACCTCGGCACTAGCTGGAGGCGAGCGGTCAGCTTCACGCTCAGGCTGCTTTACCCCTCCACGGTACCTATTGCACAGGTCCAGGAACCGGTCTCATCATAATGGGGGGAGAGGAACTCTTTGCCCTGCCAGCAATACGACCCGCAGCTCGGTCTCTCGAAAACAACCCCTAGCGATGCTCTGTTGCCCCCTAAATTAAATGCCTAATTTTAAGTTAATTTGTTCTCAATAAATTTAGTGAGCAGGCTGTGAACCTGTTAGTGGCAGGCGCTAATTTCGTGCCACTTCTAACGAATTACCGAGAGGTTTCTGTAAACAGTCGCCATTACGAAATCTACGGCCCTTGAGTCAGCCTTTCCATGTGCGGTGGGCTGGTTCCACACAGCTGTCAGTATCTGCAGCGGGTGCGTGTTGGCTGGTAGGCCGACTGATGAATTGGAAAGGATTTGGAAGGAAACGGCCATGACCTGATGAAGGCACTATCCCGGAACTTGCCTGGAGGGACTGAGAAAAATAACGGGAAACATCAGCCAGAACAATTGATGTTTTTGCTAAGATTCGAAGCGAGCCCCTCTTGAATATAATTATAGAGCGTAAGCGCTATCAAACTGTACGGTAACAACTGGTTAAAAATTCACTTTTGACCTCTGAGAACACATCAAATATCTTTTTTTTTTTTAATCTCGTTAGCAAAACAGCAGAAGCCTCATCTCCGTCACATAGGAAAATGCGTTTCTTTCCCTGCGGAAGAAAAAAGGGAAACCTAAAATACATTCACTGTAACAAAATAGAAAAGGCAATGCTTGAATAGTGATCATAAAAGGAGATGGTACATATTTTTACCACTTTCGTAGCAAACTCACTGACGCCAAATTCATGATGCTTTCAAATTGAACAGCAAGACAAGAAAGTATAATTGTTATATTCAGAACTGACAAATTCAGAAGTTTAGATAAAAAGACAGACTGAAACATGCTCAATTCGGAACCCATCGCACTTAACACTGAATGTAAAGAAATGAGGAACGAACCGCGTGCGTCTTGGCGAAGTTGGGGTCCTCGTGGTGATGATGGCCATGCCCCCGTTGGTGGCTGCTGGTGGCCATGTCACGGCATAATCTCCTGTTTGTTGTGATTCGCGCGAAGGTCGCGGGGCGGCTCTGCAGTCGCTAGGTATTGGCGCTCTGGTGACTGAAGGACCACTGACGGGTCGCGCGACAGGCGTGAGCCTACGGTGCAGCCGGCGCACGCGCACAGAAATCGATTGTCCGTCGATGGAGAGATGTCATCCCCAATCTTGAATTTTCTCTATTCACAAACAAATGTCCCCCCGTTGTGTATGTCGTTTGTCATTTGTTGAATAGAGGCCCGAATTGCAGGGCGAAAATATAATTATGTGCTACAAAAGTGATTCGAAAGGAGGGGATATGTAGGTCCCGGATTTGCGCCGTTCAGGTGACGTGTCACCGCGTGAAGCGCTGTTTGAGTACCACAAATCACGCACCGTTACGTGCTGACATGAAAGCTCTATAAACATTCTTAAAGTTATTTCGCGCGTGCTTTAACATTTAAAACAACATGAGTCGGTTGGTTTCTGCTGTGTACTGTGTGGCGGGCAGGTTCTGAATGTTTCTGTATTACACGAAACCCTCGCTAGTCCGGTTACAGTTAATTCGGATTGAAATATGAAAAATGGAGTATTCTATTCACAGGTGGGACTTAGTAGCAAGAGGACTTTCAGACTGTGTTGAGGGCGGCTGGAGAGACTGAAGCCACGCAAGGAAATATCCAAGATTGGCTTAAGCTGGATGAAGGAGGCCCTGGATTGTACTTGTAACAGGAAGAAACTGCTGCAGCGATATTCTTTTGTTTGTTTCCATCAGCACTGCCTCCAGTATTACAGTTTCCTAAGGTAAAGGCTCCTGTGGGTTTATCCGCGCGAGTGAATCGGCAACGGCTTGGAACTGGCCACTCATCTCCGTCTGATGCTGGAGCTGTACGTCAGCTCCCCCCATACGTCTTCATGACGTGGTGATCAGTTACATAACTGAACCCCACCTCCTGTGTCTGGGCCACGTGTCTGTCTGCTCACAGACACCAGGCAATAGTAGGGTACGCTCACAGGAGTACCTGTTCTTCCCCCGGGCTGTGGTTGCTCTCCTTACCATATCACAGCATGTAATTGCTAAAAGTTTAAAGAATGAATGACATTCGAATTAAGAAACTAAAGTTGCAAAGGGTTTGAATCTATACCGCAGCACTTGCATATCCGTGGCTACGGTACATATTGGTAAAGAGTACATTTTTGGGTGTTACTTCTTTTAGCGGACTTACTTGGCGCCGGTAAAGAATGCCTATGCCATGCACGTATCGGTCCATATTGCAGGGGACCAGAAGCAATTGGAAGGTGCGACTTAGCCTGTCAAGTTGATGCATGGATGCAGAGGTCCCTTGATTGTAATGAAGGCTGTTTGGGGAGGCGCACGAAGCAGTGGCCTGTCTGCTCCCCCAAATTACTTTTAAGCTAACCATTTGCTTTCTTTGCACTCGACATTTCGGACTTCACTTCTCAGCTGTTAGAGCTGACGGTTCTGGGGGTTCGAGAGTGGAAGTTATGAGTTACCATGGAAACTTCGGAACGGAAAATATAATATGTAAATAAAACGCAGCACGCAAAGTGCATCTCGGTGCGTCCATTGTCCCGTTCATTATACATGTCGCTAATGGCTGCTGTTTCCGGTTGAGGTGTAACTAACTGAACAATAGGGGCCGCGCCATAGCTCAAGCGGTTAGTCGCTGGCTTCCCACCGCGGCGGCCCGGATTCCTGGTCAAGTGGGATTTGTGGTGGACAAAGTAGCGCTGGGGCAGGTTTTCTCCGGGTACTTCGGTTTCCCCTGCCAATCTTCGTTCCACCAATTGCTCCACAATCACCCTCACCTACCATCTGGGGCTGGTACAACAGGCCAGAAGTGGCCGCAGTACAAGGGACTTACTCCCACCCCACTAGCAATAAAAAATAACTTAACAATAATGTCTCGCGTAATGGAGCCCAGAATTTGATATCTAAATTTCTAAAATTAAATTTCTGAGTTTCATTGCGGGTGAGGACTCACGTTACTAAATTCTGGGCTGGGAAACATTCTTGGCACCCGGACACGGTCAAATATCAGAAGATATCAAGACCAAATCGATACTCTGTCCTAAACAGAACTTCGGGTAAATTAATAAGCTTAAATGAACGTTCAGTAACGAAAGATCTGTTGTGGTTGGCAGTACTGTAAGAAATTTGCGGAACCGAACAGCTGTTTCAAATGGCACAATTTGCGGCCTCAGCAGTGTGACAATGAGTGTGCTCACGTCAGCACACCACCTCCGTAGCGCTTTCTATTGTCAGAGAACAGCGGTTGTGGAGACTCTGTTGCATATGCTTACTGCAGTTACTCGCAGGGACTGTAATGCTTGTTACGCCTGCCAGACGGCAATTCGGCCCTACATAATAAAGTAACTATACAGTGAACCTGGAGTAAAACACGGTGAAGAGAATAATTATTTAATTCTGTAGAAGTGCTACAAACAGTGGTACCACCAATACACGGAAAGGAACGCTAAGCCCAAACAGTCCCCACGGCCGTTAAAGCTGAGCGATGCTAGAGCCCTCTATTTCCGTCCAATGAAACGAAAGTCTCAGAAGACAGAGCGGGTCGTTCAAGTTCCTTTCTTGCACTGCAGCAACGCTTTATGCAGCGAGAATACAAATGGTAATGCAGAATTCCGTGAAAAGACTAATGTGGAAATGACGTAAGAAATTCAGGAAGAGACGCACAGTGCTCTGAATGAAGACCATGCAAACGAACTTTGCCTTGACGCGCCTATAGCTCAGTCGGTATGGTGACAAGGCCACGAGCTGGACAACCGGACTCGATTCCCGGCAGAAGCAAGGCATTCGCTTTGTTCTCAAAATGTCCATACTGGCTCTGAAGCAAATCCTGGGGTAAAGAGACCGGAAGCGTGAAGCTGATCATTCATCACCATCTAGTGAAGAGGCTAAGAACTCGTAGTGTATACCTCCACTCCCCCATACGTCTTAATGGCACGGTACTTAATTAAGCACATTTACCTTAACGGGTGAGAATGTTGTACGTACACATTTACCCCATGAATCATCACCACGGAAGAACTGAGAACATCCCTTAATTAAAGGAGCTTACGAGGGAGAGTCAGTAAATGGGTTACAAATGGATATAAGACGTAAAACATGTGATATTCGAACCTGGAATAAATATTTATTTCTCGACATGTCCGACTTGTCCCATCGCTTTTCCAGTGCGTCGAGACCCGCAGCATAAAAGTCTTTGTACTGTTGCCTCAGCCACTTCCGCACCTCCGTTTCAACCTCTTCGTCATCAGCGAAACGTTTGCCACGCTTTTCGGCCCATTATGAACCGCTTTACACGACAAACACTTCCTTAAACAGGAAATATTCCTTTATGAATGAATATCCTTTGCAATGAGTCTTTTTTCTCGCAGAAAAACCGCATAACGACGCTTTTCGGTAGTACATTCCTCAAGCACGGTCGGCATTTTGACTACTGATACCAGCTTCTGAACATGCGCATGCGCGTCTGCTACCTAGACTGTCATGAAGGTTGGCTGTGCTGCTACCTAGTGATACACACAGAAAACCTATCACATTCATTACAGCTGCTTTGCTTCCATTTGTGACCTGTTTATTGACTCTCCCTCGTAGTATGAAGCCTTGGCCTTCTGTGCAGGTGTAGCGAATCGGGAAGGATGCGAAACTGACGGCTGTCGTCGCGTACACTTGAAGGACCCGACAAACCTCTGCAACCCAGACGCAGACTGTATAACCAATCTCTTGGCAGACATTCACACTGGAGAACTCTGGGGTATGTTGCTGCAGCTGCAACCACTGTCCCGAGCCGAACGCATAGACACCTCTTCCTATTCGATACCAGAAGGGAAGGCCATGGCTGCCGAAACGTCTCCACCCGTCTGCACCGCCTGACCTTTGTTTTCCGAGCACAGCCAAATGGAACGCACCCGCAATCCAGCAGTGGCTGAGGCAAATCGTGTAAACGGATTCCTTTTCGCTAGATTTCGCTTCCCTTAACAGGGTTACTTTCGGGAGAAATGTTTGTCGGGCTCCAGGGACGCAGGCAAAGAAAGCTACTGATCGCACGAGGCTAGTCTCTACGCAGTCTCTCTCTCGCATTATCTCCCTTCGCTGATATCACTGCAGGAAGTAGAGGCTGTAGCCTCAGGTTGCCCCTTGTCCAAGCGCGTAAGGTTTCAGGAGTTCAAGCGAGAGGGGGGCCCCAGTAAGTTCCCAGCAGCACACGCGAGTGGCTTCTATCCTGGAACTAGCTTCCGAATTTCACATTGTGTCTGCTGGGCCCAACAAGCGCATGCCGCATGAAAAATCAAATTAAGTCAAAACCAGTTTTTTTGGCACGCTCGCAACAGAAATTTGCAAAAGTGCACATATATTTATCGTGTCTGTCTGTCCATATGCAAAAACTCAAGAAATGCTAAACGGGTATTCGTAATTTATTTGTAACTGGAAAACATCGCTAAAAATGTTCCGACGTTTTCCGAATTTGGTTTTAAAAAGACCATCTGCATGAGACGCATGCGCATATCTGCGCGCGCAACTCGCTAAATGTTTGTCGGAAAGAAAAACCTTTCATTTCAAACATGAAATCAGGCGCACTTTTCAACTCGTTACTTAAATCTAACTGTTCACGTAAGAAGAAATATGTAAAGCTGTCCTTGTAACACGCCGTGGAGGCCCATAGGTTTGTGAGACGCCGAGTCTTCCACATTTGACAATTGTCTCACAGATGGCGGTGACGTCAGCCTTACGCGCCGGCCGGCCGCCCTTTATCCCCTATGAATATTCCTGGTACTCATTCCTGTTAAGGGCCGAGTCGACCCCAGGGCCATAGTGCGGCCGAAAGGATTAAGTCAATTTAAAAATCCAGTGACCTCATCGGTAGTCGAACACGCGAACGTTGGGCTTATAGTCCAAAAGTAAATAAATATATAAAATAAGAAAATGTATTTTCAACCACACTTGTAAACAGACTAATTGTAATAATTTATAAATATTTGAATGTGTTCATGCACGCTGCTGCTGTGTGTACTGACATGTCCTGAAGATGGTTTCTGAGACCGAAACCTGTCAAGGATGAAAGACTGAAAAGGAAAGTCTCATTGGACGGAGTTGATGAACCTTTATTAATATTGATAGCGTGACGGACAAGGATGGACCAAATCAAACTCCTCATTTTGTATTTATTTTTCAGTCTTATGGGCACTTGGTAGCGCAGTTGGTTTAGGCACTATGCTAAAAGTCGGATGGTCGGGGGTTCAATTCCCAATGAGATCATTGGACTTTTCAACTGACCTAATCCTTCCAGCCACACTATGGCCCTGGGTCGACTCAGCCTCTAACAGAAATGAGTACCAGGAATCTTCCTGTGAGTAAAGGGCGGCCGGCGCGTAAGGCTGACAACCTCACCTTCAACTGTTAGCCGATTGTCTAGAAAATGTGGGAGCCTCGACGCCTCACAACCATAATTTTACCTTTTTCATATATATTAATTTTATATCAACCCAATAAGACGGGATATTTCTTGAGACGCTGATAGTCACCCAACTTTTCAAATTCTCCATCTTTTATGAAACCCGAAGGTATGTTTCTGTGTCCACAAGAACCCGCCACTGGACCCTATCATGAGCCAACTGAATCCAGTCCACTTCTCCGATCCTGTTCCTCTAACATGTAGAACAAGTTAACTACCAATAAAACAACGAGTTTTGTGTTACTGTGCTTTGTGATCTTGTAGAGCTTCTTGTCAAGGAAACTGGCCACTTCGTGTATGAACACTCAACGTTGGGGGCCAGCTGCTACTGTTCGGCACAAAACAGACATGCAGATCTCGTTAAGTTGTAAGTTTTCTGCAAGGTGCCCGTTTAACGGTTGTTGCCCCTGTGAAGTGTAGTGTCTGCAGCGCGGTTAGCTTTGCATCGACAGACAATACGCGCGCTTCCTGCGCGCCCGTCGCCATAGAAACACAAATTCGAAAGGCAAAATCCTTAGTGCGCATGAGAGAGAAGTGGGAGTGGTCAGCTCTCCGCTCGAAAGAGCAGCGGTTCGAGTACCGAAGTCTGAACACGACACGTATCAAATGTTGCATACTTCGAGACACGGGTTCGGTTCCCGGAAGGGATTTGAAATTCTTGTGTTGTCCACCGATGTGTCCGAACCCACTCTAGCGACCACCGAGCGCTCCAGAGAACCGCCGCGAAGCGCCCGGAATGGGAAACTGAACACTCGTTTTTCTGAATGGGTTGAGCGTTACCTCCACGCCCCCCTACGCTCTCATATAATGAGGCACGGAGTCAGGTTAACATGCACTAATTGCAAGACGAAATCGTTGCATACAAGCCGAATAGTTTCTAGAAAACTGCAAGGACATTAATTTTGTTACGTTGACGGGACTCACCCGGACGGGATCCTGACATGTGATGAACAGCAGACCCACGGAACTGCGACGTGCGAGCAGGGATCGGCAACCAATGGAACTGCTGCGCCGGCCAGCCATGGCCCGCTACATCATGGCGCCGGCAGACCGCGCCTGCAACACAAGCATAGACACTGCCTTGGGAATGAACCGTAGACTCTTGTCAGTGTGAGAACAGCTTGGGCTCGAACCGGAGACTACGTACCGCGAGGTGTTGCCTCCTCCAAGGTCTGAGATACACTGAGCGTCTAGACGCCCTCGCGACTGTAACAATCGATTGCGCGGTGCACCCCCCTCCCGAAACCGCATCCAGCGGCGGTTTCTGCTTCGCCGCGCCGCGCCGCGCCGCTCCGGGCTGGTCCGGCCTGGTCGCCGGCTGTCGTGGTACTCTGCAGTCACTCCCGGAAAGTGCGTGGGTTGTATCTCGTTTATGCAGGACCGCTTCCAAATCCTTTCCAATTCATCATTCATCCCATGATCAAAGGCTGTATAGTCTCGAGAAGAAAGCTTCGTTAAATGACGCACAACGCACACTCCAAGGACAGCCGAAAATGGGCTTAGAAACAAACCCACAGACGGGACTGGAGCGCTGAGAACAGACGAATGCTCTACACTTAAAAAAACAATTTTAATTTTGATTGTTAATATTTATCGTATTTTTTTTTATTCTTTGCTCAATTTATTTTTTAAAGGGGATGGGTTCGTGACTGACTCCCCTATGCCCAAACCCCAATACTCAGACATTCAGATGATCGCGTCCGCTGTGTATGCAGTGCAGTCCACTCACCGACTCCACAAACTGAGGTCCTGGTTTCACCACTCAGTGACGTCGAGTCCCTGCCTAAGCAACAAGACCTTAAGGAGTGTATGGGCGTGGGGATGGAAACGCCAGCACTAGATTCAGTTGAACGTTCAGCTTCACGCTCTCGCCGCTTTGCCTTACGAAACTGAAACACTATGAGCAGGCCCTACGGCCGACTGACCTCACAATAGCGCCTGTGACAGAACTCTCAGCGTCCCTGGCGGGACTTGAAGCCCTGATGCGTCACTAATAACAATAATAATAATAACGCATCTGGATGTGTTTCCGGAAAACTGTAATTTTCATGAATGTGAGTAGTTCTCTTTGAGGGGTTGGGTCAGGTTCAGTCCATTTGGTACGTCGGCCACTAAGAAGCCTATTGTACCAGCCCCGGTTTATAGATGATGAGCGTGGAGCAGTCGGTGGGATGAGAACTGGCAGGGGAAACCGAAGTACACGGAGAAAAACTGCCCCACTCCTACTTTGTTCACCACAAATCCCACAAGACTTGACGTGGGATTAAACCCGGGCCGCCGCTGTGGGAAGCCGGCGACTAACCGCCTCAGCTGTGACTCGGCCTAAATTGAAGTTTCTTGTGGCGCCAGTTCCAAGTTCTGTTCACAAAGCCTGAAGCGAGGAGACCACGCGGAAGATTAGACAGGCGGGCGGTGGGAGGAGGGGGCGTGCTCTGAGTTCTGCTTTCCTATGGGATCTTGTGAACACGGCTTCCATAAAGCGCAGAAAATTTCTTGACAAGCTGAGCGACTGTCAGCATCTCAAAGTCTCTGCTCCATTTCATTTTCCTCTTACCTGGCGTTACTTCCACCCCCTGCAGAGTCCCTGCCCCAGCTTAGCCTGACTGACATCTGTCGCCCTTTCTGTCAGTCCCTACTCTCGCATACTGGGATAACACCTCGAAACCGACAACGACTCGATTTTGTCTCGTCATTTTCAGATCTTGTTGTAGGCTACGTGACGGGGCAATGCTTTCTGCTTAACAATCTTGGGAAAATGAAGTTATTCGCGTTATCACGTGACGTTATTCTTGTGGAATCAGCGCAACTGCCACTGCGCATGCCCCACCATTTCTTTCGGATTTCTCCTCACACACAACTGCAACCACGAGTAAAGTGTCAGACTGTACATAAATTTGGTTTTGCGGGGACAAATTTCCTCTCCATTTGGTCAATATGGGGCACATCCAAAATTAATAACATGAACTAGGTGTACTAATAGTATATATGTACAGTAAACCCTCGCTGATCCGGTCACAGTTAATTCTCATCATCATCATCATCAGTAATCTGTCAGGCGACAGGTCCACAGTCTCTTCCAAAACAGTTTCTCCACTTAATGCGATCTTCTGTTTTTGGAAAGAGACTATCCAGGAAAAGTGATAATGTGGTAGTTTTTCCATTTGCTTTCCACATCGCAGTACAACAGCCGTTCAAACCACTCTGGTCACGCCTGTTGCTATACGAACTTGAACCATCTCGAGCATCATTTGCTCTGTGCTTCAAGTCGCTACTGATGACGCTGCTTCCGACATCAGTTTTTGGTGTCTCTCTTCGTCTGATGCCTACCCTTTGACCTGTCCAGCAAGGGAGGCCCTGCCAGTAGCTACGCTACCGCTGGTATAGCTCTCAGGGTCCTTGGCATACTCAAACCCCCTCACCACGATAAGGTGGAGACAAATATGACAAATGCTGTTCACAGCTGAGTACATGCTTTAAAAGACACATGTCGCATTTAGGAAGGCAGATGAGTCACTTGTCTGTTCAAACAAAACTTGACGGCTTCTTCAAACCTGCATCATTATGTTCAAAACCAAGTACAGCTTCTGAGTTCTCTATCGATGCATAAATGTATTGTCTTTTTTTGGTCTTTAAATAAAGGATCTACAGAGATGTATTTTGTTATTCATTTTCATCAGCACTGCTTATGTCATTCAGGGCCGCATTTTGCTTCACTCATCCACATTATCGCTTAATCCGGACGACCTCCCCCTCCTACAATTACTCCGAATTAGCGAGGTTCTACTGTATAGTCGGGGAAGGTGGTAGCGTAGTTGGTTGAGCCACTATGCCGGATGGTCGGGGGTTCAATTCCCGATGAGATCATTTGACTTTTCAACTAACCTAATCCATCCAGCCGCAGTATGGCCTGGGGTCGACTCAGCCTCTAACAGAAATGAGTACCAGGAATATTCCTGGGGGTAAAGGGCGGCTGGCCGGCGCGTAAGGCTGACGTCACCACCATCTGTGAGACGATTATCAAATGTGAGAACCTCGACGTCTCATAAACCTATGGGCCTCCACGGCCTCTTCCAGGGATAGCTTGTATTGGATTGGTACCTGGATTCACTGAGTACTTGTCTGGGATCTGCAGCGCAAGCTAATTCTCGGTCTCTTGTCTTCGCTGGGTGTTGCTTGGGTGCCAACTTTCCTAGGTCAGGTGCGTCAGGTGTGCTACTGGCTCTCGCATCTCTTTCTGCACACCAGACATTTGATGGGTTTGCTGCTGCCTTATCAACAGCTCTGCTTGTTTCATGGGTTCGAGACCGCGTTAAACTCGCGTTTTCACATGTGGAGTTGTTAGTTGACGCATGCGTACACCTGGTTCACATGCAGCTTAGCCTAGCGTCGCGATCTATCACATCCTTGTTCCGTCTCGCGAGACAGCCTTATGAGACGTGAAGGATGGAGATAATGGAGAACAAACATGCCAAGACAACGGCGCATTTGAAAGAATAGAAAGTTGAAACCCTCTTCTCTTTGTTCCATTACTCAGAAACCGGTACAATATTGACCTCCCATGTTGCAGAAAATGATATTCACTTGTTTCAGAAAGCGACGCATGTTAGAAAGAGGTGCAGTTTACTGGAGACAGCAGGACCGCAGGCGAATTCTGTAATTCTGTGCCCCCTCCCCAATGCTGCGCAGAGTTCGGTCCGTGCGTCTCTACGGACGTAACAACTCGCGACGGATTTTCACGAATCTTAATAACGGAGAATGTTACGACAAACTTTCGATCTCTTTCAATTCCTATTTAAATTGGGAACGTTTAGCCACATCTTCACATGAAGATGCACTCATAATTCTGCGCATGCTTCCCCGGCAATATTTATGCGCGCGAAAACCATGCATTCTGAAGGAACGTTAGAAAAACGAAACACAGTTTTTCTTCTTGCGCACTTTAACCGTTAGGGCGTAAGCTCTATCACATAATGAACTAGTTGTTATGTTTGAAGTACATCCTTGAATTTCCACATCCCCAACAATGGCCTCCCGAACACACTCGCTGTAACGAGTACAGAAGACGGTAAAAAGTCTCTGTAGAGATGTGAACACTATAAAGTCAGTTAATGTGTTTGTGTGTTTGTTATGATCGCCCCCCCCAAACATGAGCACGTCGCGAGTTTAGGATTAACCAGCTGCTCTTTGTAGCTTGGATGCTGCGTTTCCTGTGCGGAAGAAACTGTATGTCGATTAATTTCATATGCCAGATGTAAACAGAAGAAAGGAATATATCTGAGGAACGCTCTTTAAAATATGGAAGAGTGTGGCCTGTAAATCGAAGTCTTATCGTTGTCTCCATTCAGTGGGGAATATGGATTGGCTCAAGCCATTCCCATGATACATTGCAGAACATTACCGTACTGCCCGATGTTGGCCGGCATCTGTAGTGCCCTGCCATCTACCGTCAGACTTCAGAATTAAGAAGTGTGACTTGCCTCCTGACTATGCTGCAATTTGTTGCTCAGCTGTGCAAGGCACTAAGTCTGTCTTCCAGCTCCTGTGCTACAATTTTTTTTTATTAAATTTTTTGTACTTAATATCCACACTTAATGGATAGATTGTATAATCATTGGAGTTATAAAAAAAAAAATTTCGGGAGGCCTTGAGTAGAAGATCCGATGGATTTAGAATCGCTGGGAGTAGAGTTTAAATTCTGGACCATTAACTAATTCACATACCAAGCAGAGTCCTTGCGAAGCTAATGGTCGCTCACTTAGTAAAGAAATTTCAGTCCTTTATGGAGCCTGAAAGTTCATTACCGTATTCACAACAGCCCACCACCTATGTACTTTACACATTACAGCCTCTGAAGGCACCGTCAAATAGCGAGTTCTCTTTGTGAAACTGAATTTAAGGAAGGACAGTTGAATAAAATAAGGATGATGATGATGATTATAGAGAGGTGTCTTCGGCAAAGGTGGTCACTGTAAAACCAACTGAAACACAATCTTCTATTTCTGCCATCTACCGATAAATGAAATTAAATTTGTATTTGGTTTCCATGGAAACGACATGACGACAAGCATTATTGCGACACTCAGTCCCCGTCGCAGAGTGACTGCATGTGTATTGCGAATTCAAACACAGACCGTCGGAATACTAAGGGAAGAGAGATAATATTAAAATGAATCATGGAGAAATTCATTGTGACGACTAGAATTGGTTTGAAATTGTTTTGGATAAATTCGAATATGAGACCTTGGTGCTGGCAGTAAGGAAACAGGGGCGAAGGTGTACACTCCGACTGCACGGCGGTTTAGAGGGGCCGCCTCTCCTCACCCCTTTTCGGGTTCCTACCTGGAGTCCTCGCTGTCCTTCCCGTGCTCTTCCTTAGCCACTCCAACCGCATGTCGTTTCTATGCAGGTAATTAAGCACCACGCCATGAGGATCCTTGACCTCGGTACTAGGTGGAGGTGTCAGCTTCACGCCCCTGCCGCTTTACCCCCGGGAAAAGAAGCCTCCTGTACCCACTGGATAGGAGGCTTGGTGGGCCCAAGAGAGGAAAAAAGTCTCTTGCCTCAACCCGGAATCGACCCCCGATTCCTCGGTTGTTTAGCCCTTAGTTTAGTCGCTATACCGACTGAGCTATCCCGGCTCCTAATGTCGGAATATTACCTCACATTTCCTTCCAAATCCTTTCCGATTGACCCTGTGAGGCCGTGTTGCCTGGTAGGAACAAGTTGCAGATGACGGCGCTGTGAGGTGACAGTTGAATAGCGATGCGGCTAGGTAATGTATCCGGCAACACAACAAGGAAAATGGCGTCTCATAGACTGACTTTATTGTTTACCGGGGACCGTCATCAGGCAGTGTATACAGTAAATGTGGCGAAGTTAATTGAAATCGCAACATGGATCCACATTGTGGTGCAACGCGTCCATATTATAAAAGTCGTAGAAAACTGTGCCTTGTGTTATTAGGAAAATTACAATATATAAAAAATATTAGAAATATTATCGTCTACAAGAATTTGTATTTAAAATATTAGTGGAGATAATTAAAAGATATTGTATATTCCGAATACATGATTTTATAATACGGATAAGTTTTTTTTATTGCTAGTGCGGCCACTTGTGGCCTATTGTACCAGCCCCAGATGATAGGTGAGGGTGATTGTGGAGCAATTGGTAGAATGAAGATTGGCAGGGGAAACCGAAGTACTCGGAGGAAACCTGACCCAGCGCCACTTTGTCCACCACAAATCCCACTTGACCAGACCCGGGATGTAACCCGGTCCGCCGCGGTGGGAAGCCAGCGACTAACCGCTTGAGCTATGACGCGGCCCCGGATAAAGGGTTAGACATTACACGAGTAAAAAAACTAAAAATATTAAAACAGTATTATAATATTATGGAGTTATGAAGTTAATTCCTCATATGGAGCTGAAGGTTCCGATGTGTTGCAGGTCATTTGAACCCACGTTGTTTTTAGCTTCTCATGGTGCGTATGTTCGCCCAGAGCTGTGTTGTGGACCTGGGGCCTGCTTCAGTATGTTAATTTGTATGCTAAATAACGTCTTGGATATGAGCCGTAATGCATTGTTTACTATCTCAATGTGTAGGTGCGTCGTGTCTTCGCGTGATTCGGCCCATGTCCCATTGAATGCTAAATAATCTTTGAAGTGAGGCAACGTCGTTAAATATACACTACCAATAAACGAAAGACGTTGTTTGTGTTCTTTTAGCGAAGCGGTGAGTAGCTCCGAATGGTGGGATGAATTGGAAAGGATGTGGAAGGAGCTGGTCGTGGCCTATGTTTTCATGGCGTTTTCCTGGAGCGACTGAGGAAAACAGCAGGATACCTGAAGAATGCAGTCGTTGACACAAGAACTAAACGGCGCCACATGCCAGAAAACGGCATTCTTCATAGCCATCGCCGTGAGAACCTCAGGTGTGACACAGCAGACCAACTCGGTCAGGACAGCCGTTCTGCAGTTCGAGCTGAGCACAAGGTTCGCAGAAACTGGTCGTTTTGGAGAAAAGAGCATTTCGAAATGAAGAATACAACAGATGTCATGTTTAAGTTTTCTTTTTGTAGAGTTGTAATGATGAGGTCCATCTGCTGAATACATACTGCACATATCTTGACACTAGAAAAATCGATGACTTTTTAAAGCTTACGTACTATTAGTTCCTCGTTTTCGGCTCATCTATGGACACATGCCTATGTGTGGCTTACAGCAGCATCCATTACTTATTTATTCCTCGCTGCAGCAAGCTACCAAACGCAACGGAAATGTTTGTATAACGGTATGAAAAGATTGCGCATGTTTGTGACAGCGTCATAGTCACGTGTTTCCATTTTATAATTGCTTAACCCAATGGCCAATGATAGAAGGAAAGGAACTGTTTACAAATAGCTTATCCTTCAGAAACATAATCCGCTTCCTGGGAACTGTTGTTTTCTAAGCTGTTCGTAACTTCTTCACGTTTTTCATCGGTTTCCCGTGTAGGTAAACCGGTTGAATTTTATTCCCCAAGACGAGGAGTGAAATGTTCCTTCGTCACATGATGCAATTTTGGTTCAATATGGCGGAAGCGTTTTCAAATTAAACCCTGTAAACAGTCCCCCTCCCCTTTCCAACCCGCTGGTAACCTATATACGTCAGTCTGAATCGATTCCTAATCGAAATTTATTGCGAAGAAGACGGAGGCCATTGAAGGTACCGATTAATTCAACTGTGTTTACGCTTAAATTGAGCAAGCCCCGAGTCTCTAAAAATGTAAATAAAGATATCATGTGGAAGATGAATACTTTTACGAAAGAACACGACAAAGAAAATAAATATTCCCACCTATCCCTTACACAGAGTTCGAGAAACTCGAGCCACTGACCTCATAATGCGTAGTTGTGCAGGTAGCAGACAGTGTACTCTGCCGACAAATATGCGAACCATAAATATTTGTCTCCCGGATGATTAACCGAATAATGTGACGAAATGAAGTTTTTAACCATTATGATTCATGTCTGGCAGGTTAGCTCCAGAATTGAATTATATTCCGTGACTAAGCTCGTTTTCCTCCTCTCTCCTATGAAAAACGTAATGTACCAGACCCAATTTACTGCGCATTTCAAAACGTAAACATGCCGACAAGTGGCGCGCTTCGTGGATATTGGAGGAACCTTACGACGTAAAAATCTGTCTAGTGCTGCTGCAATTGGTCGTAGTGGCCGTGTGGCAAACTGAAGTAGAGTGTTTGCTGAGAGGACATGAGTTTGTTTTGGTGCTGGCGTAGAGTTGCAGCTTGTGGTGTTTTTTAGTTTGTCTCGGGTTTTATGTTGCAGCTTCGGGCAATGGAAACTACAGAAGCAAATGATTTGTGTTCTGATTGATGTGAGTAATGCGTCATTACGTTTGAAGGTAAGACATTATTATTTACATTGGTACGTTATTAATAAAACAGATTGTTCAGTTTAATAAGGATACACTTACAGTTGTGGTCACAAATTAAATTAATTTGATAATAGAAATGTCGTTGACTGTAGTTAATCAGTTCATGTAAGAGACCATTTTACTACGGAAGTTACAGGGGATGAGGAAGGAAGTAAGAGGTTCGAACGTAGGTGGAATGCCACGTCTGTAGTAAATGTTTGTCACTAGTGAACTCATTCATACGCGTAGCCTTATCGCGCCATTGCGTATTGTTATCGCTGTGCGTTCTGTGTTTATTCCAACCGACAGCTGCTGTGACGCAGTTGAGGCTTTCTGCAGCTACATCAATAGTTACGTGGCTGTTTTTAGAGTGATACACCCCATGCTCTGCGACGTATAGGGTGAAGCTTTTTGTCATTATTTATACTTGTTCCCTTCTCGAGACACGTTTTTTTTGTATGAGAAATTGTCATTTTCCAAAATAGGGTTGCCTAACGGCAGAATGTAGCCGGAGAAGAGAATGTGATACGTAATGTACTCGCCAAATTAACAGCTTCCCCCCTCTCCTATGGTATGGAAGAATTGACCGTTGAGAGGTTGAATGGCGCAGGAAAGTTTAGTCTGCCGAAAGAGAGGCAGCGTTTACAAATCGACTGATGTTCATGCGGGCGGTACCGATGTCTAAATGTGTTGGATTGTTTTCACAAATCGCCCACAATTAGTTTCTAGCCAGACGCAAATTAGAAGCAACTTTCCGTGCAATTTACATTTTCAAGATTCAGAAATTGGATTTATGAAAGTAGGCAGTTAAACCTCTGCGTGTTACGGACTTGCTCTCTGATAGTAGTATTAGGCCTATTCCTAGAAAGAGCAGTTTATCTATGGGCAGGAAGTTTTTCCCAGAAGAGAAATAAAACGTTCATGGGCAGTAGAAAGCAGAATTTTTGAGCGTTGGTCGCAGTTCTCCAGAAGTGAAAAGCATCCAGCCTTTATAAAGTAAATTTAATATTTCCCCATTTGAGATGGAGTTTGACTGAAAGAGTTTCAGCGGGAGATTAGTGTCTGTTGTGTGGGATTTTGTAGAATTAGCACTGTAGTTATTGTTCTGAAGCAACGAAACCAAGGCCCTTGTCTTCACATCGATACGGGAGTTGGCGCCCAAACGACCTCCGCTACCCACGCAAGCTCCGCCTTATTACGTTACTTGATAGTACGAGTGTGCAAACAACAACATTATTATTATTATTATCATTATCATTATCATCATCCCCTAAATGAAACCAGTAGCAAGCTCCGCATAGGTTATCGTTTCCTCTTTAGAAATGCCTTAAAACCAGTACTGTTGTACTTTGTTTTAGAATACATCAGGAAGTTGCGTGGGACATCAGTTTCTGGACATGCCGATGTTAATTTGTTGGGGAGAACGATAGGACCTGAGCTCTAATTGACGATAGTAATGAGGGGTTGGTCTAGAAGAAAACACGGGATAAAACTAAGTGTATGTTGATGTCTTGTGACTAGAATATAGGGCAATATCATAGCATACAGAGAGCTAATGCATCCTTCAGTTTTCGGAATCGACGCTGACAAGTCATGAAGAAACTGAAAGTACAAGTTCTAATGCCTGCTGGTGGTGGTGGTGGTGGTGGTGGTAGTAGTAACAACATTGATTCAGTTCCTTTATTTGAGTACCTGCCACAGCACGTAGCGTGTAAGAAGCTGTCTGAATGTGTAAAAGGTAAAGTTGTCCCTGTGCTTAACTAATTAAGCACTGTGCCATGAAGGCGTATGGGGGAGTGGATGTATAGATCCACATTTCTTTGACCTCGGCACTAGTTGGAGGTGAGTGGTCAGCTTCACGCCCCGGCCGCTTTACTCCCAGAAAAGAGGCCCAGGTACCCATTGAATAGGAGGTTGGGTGGACCCCAGAGCCGGTGTGGACGATTGGAGAAGCGAAAATTCTTGACCCTACCGGGACTCGAACTCCGACCCCTCGGTCGTCCAGCTCATAGCCAGCCGCTATACCGACTACACTATTACGGTTCCGTGTACAAAACAAAAAAGTGAAAAAATGGAAACTGAAGTTACCTGAACAGAAGGAAAGGGGAAGCACAGTAGATCATTCATTCATACCCGAACAGAAACACCGACCAAATAATTGCTGGAGGAGCTATCCGCACTTTGCTGGAAGTGGCACACCTAGTGGAAGAATCAAGTCTCGAAGCATTGGTCCCATTATCCCTTTAAAGCTCAGTGGCTAGTGTATATTTACTACCCGCGCTAACATACAGAAACCCTTCATTCTGCAGGGCGGTGTTCTCACAGTAAACAGGAGTAACCGGTTGGTCTCTGTAGCGGTGACGTAATGTGTTTCCTGTGAGGTACGGACTGAATTCATATATATTATTTCGAAGCGAGTAGGTTAAGAAGTGGAAACGTCCCCGACTTGCGTAGCGGGTACACAGAGACGGTGAGTTTGTGCTTTGAAAACAAATCACATAAAGTCTTTACTTTTTAAAATCAATAATGCATGTAGATTATGCGTACAGTCTTCTGGGTTATGAAGTCGTGTACCCCGATAGATGGTTGGAATAGTAGTATTATTGTCTGACTTGTCAAGCACAGTAGACCACTGTAGGTCGCGGTGCAAGGGCCGAGAAGGCCTACCCCTCATACATTCGTTATGACTGACTTCTTGGGCTCCTGGAGCACGGTTCTTGAGACGCTGAAATTCTACGCATTTTATGGACCCCCCCCCACAAAGAGTTCCATGGTTACTGGGTGCCGGGATTGCCCTGGGCTACGGACCTGATTTTTCTCTATTCCACAGCGTCCATTCCGGCTCTTGGGACCCACGCAACGTCCAGTCCGGTTGGTACCAGGGGTAAAGCGGCCGAGGCGTGAAGCAGACCACTCTTCTTCCTTCCAGTTCTGAGGCCAAGAATGGTGGAGCTTTGCTGCTACTCCCCCAGACGTTTTTATGGCGAGGCGCTTAATTAAAGGGACAACTTTACCGTGGAGCTGTTATCTCCATGATCATAATCAGACATGTCACATGTAGAGTGTAGCTCAGCAGACGTCGTGCAGTGTCGGCTGTCTGCTGTTTAGACTATTTTTTCATCTTTGGAGCTAGGTCAGAAGGTCATAAGTCAGAGATGATTATGGGTCATCAGTTGACTCATAGCTTTTGTACCAATGAGACGTCGTTGTTTCTGACCAAGGTACAGAGCCTGGAACTTCCATTGTGTAAGAGACACTCCATGATGGCGTTTGTTCGGATCCGGGAGGCGGGATAGCTCAGTTGGTATAGTGACTAGGCCATCAGGTTGCGGACCCGCTCCTGTCCAGTGGTTGCAGGGGTCTCTTCCTCGGGGATAAAGCGGCCGGGGCGTTAAGTTGTCTGGAGCCGAGGTTACGAATGGTGCAGCTATACATCCACAGCTTAACTAAGCACAGGGGCAACTTTACCACTCAGCGTAGAGTTACCATACCGCTGTCAATGTCGGCAGGGCCATTTTAGAAACTGCTCATGCCCATGAACTTCAGACGCTTGCATTCGCAACATAATTGCCAGTTTCTTGTGACGACTGGGTTCTTACGTCCTGTAGTTCGGAGAGAGATCGACGTTTCGGAGCAGCATGTCGTCTGAATCTTCAACGTCGAGGAGGAAACGAAGCAAGAAACCAGCAAAACTCGGGAAGATCGCACTCTTCATTATAAATTTAAAATTCTTGATACTTTTTGACCAAATTGCGTACTAGTACAGGTTTTCCAAATATCTTACTCTATACACACACAAGTTTGCCGCATCATCATTTCAGTAATTTTTTATATAGAAAGAAAGAATCTTAAGACACGTCGTCATGCAGACTTGCACGTATTTAGTTAGAAATGCCGATAAAACCGGCAAGCAGTCAGGTGGCGTCTCTATCGGCGTTCCCGCTAACTCTTTGCATCTGACGTGGAGAGGACATTACATTACTTTGTGTGTGTACGTATGTGTATGTGTAAGAGAGGGAGAGAGAGAGTGGTAAGCTCTGAGGGTTGTTGACTAGGGCATTAGTTGCCATAATAATCTTGCGTATTATATAATGGTTAAATTAGACCGCGCATGACACAAAATAATAATTAACGACGCAGTTATTAAACAGGCGAGCACATGCATTTATTTGGGAAAGGAACTAAGTTCAGAAGGAAAATTGAAGGAGAGATAAACAGAGGAATGCGAGCCTGTTGCAGCTGTTGTCAGATGTAATAACATCTAAACGCCGAAACGTGGACACTGACAAAGGGAAAGATTTTTTTTATTGCTATTGGGGTGGGACTATGTCCCTTGCGCTGCGGCCACTTCTGACCTATTGTACCAGCCCCAGATGATAGGTGAGGGTGATTGTGGAGCAATTGGTGGAATGAAGATTGGCAGGGGAAACAGAAGTTTTTTTTCCCCCTTGGCACTACAGCCCCAGTGGGCCTAGGCCTACCTCCATGAACTTCTCCGCTCACTTCGGTTTTTATAGATCTTACACATTCGGTAGGACTCCTTGGGCGGGTGATCAGCTCGGCGCAAGGCCTATAACTGTACACAAACACGGAAAAGTGCACACACACACAAACTAAACATCCATGCCCTGAGTGGGATTCGAACCCACGATCCCGGTTTCCAAGCGAGCGAAGACAGTACATTCCGGGGAAACCGAAGTACTCGAAAAAAAAATTGCCCTAGCGCCACTTTGTCCACCACAAATCCCAGTTGACCGAACCCGGGCCGCCTCGGTGGGAAGCCAGTGACTAACCGCTTGAGCTATGGCGCGACCCAAGGGAAATATAACTAAAATTCAGGATGTAAATATGATTTTTTGGAAACACTTGATGGAAGACGAGTAGGGATATTATAAATGGATTGGAGAGCAAGTTCAAGTTCAGAATTTGGCAGTAGCGGCGATACAGTATCCCAATGGTTTGGCCAAGGGAAAGGATACCGAAAATTGAAATCTGAAGAAATGAGACGCGAGACGACTCGGAACAAGACGGATAAGTCAGATGAGGAAAGGCGGCAAGAAATCGCAAAGGTAAAACACAAGGGGGGAGGGGACGAAGGGGGCTGTATAATCCTGTTGGTCTTGTTGCATAGTTCCCTTTGAACTGCATTGTAAGTTGGCAACAGTGGAATGAAATTTCGAACTTTAATTTGGTGCGTTCCATGTTGTGCAGAAATTAGACAGTCGGTTTGATGGTGTCTGCCTGCAGTGCAGGTGGCAGCTGATAAATAAAATGTCGGTTTTGTGTTTGCTTTGTACATCATTAATTGTTTGCTGCCTTGACATTTCTGTTGCGCTTTTACGATAGTACTGATTATTGTTTTGATGGATGACAGCCGCCACGCCACAACACGAGTCATTCACAGAGTGGGCCATGACATCCTGTTTGTCATTTGTTTCGTGAACTGCGCATTTTCGTTTGTCATTTGTTTCGTTGGTTTCACATTTTCTGCGTCTCATAGAAACATCGATTCAGACGGAATATACAAGGAATAAAGTAAATGAAACCACCGTGGAGTATTTTACGATCGATTGGTGATGTTAGCAAATGTTCCTATTGCTGTGCTGTAGCGTCCTGTGTTCTCGGAATTATCGCGCGCACTTCTCGCAGTCCCCGTGCAACTTTGTCCGGGTATTAAAATCCTCACTTCAGAAGCGTTCGTCTCTTGGAGGTAAAGGCCGGCCGGCGCGTAAGGCTGACGACCTTACCGCCATCTGTAAGCCGATTGTCTAGAAAATGTGGGAGCCTCGGCGTCTCACAACCCAATGGGCTTCCACGGCCTGTTACAGGGATACCTTTACTGTTTTTTTACATGTTTCGGCCCAGCCGAATGCCATCATCAGGTGTGCAGGCAGTGTGAGTACGGCGAGAGGAGCGCGCGATAATTTAGCAAATGCGTTGATCGCACAGAGCCGGAATGGGCGGTGATTGTTGGTAAGTGGAAGCTATTGTTTCTTTTAAAGCAATAGCAGCGTAACCTTGCTTCATTGTTACTGACAACTAAAAGCAACGGTAGCCAACGAAAAAGATTTGTGTAGTTTGGAATGTCACCGTAGGAATGCTGCAGGAAGTAACATTGTAGGCGGATGTAACGGTGGTGGCCTAACTCTTGTGAGCGAATGGGATTTCAGTCGTCTTCTCCTTGGTCTCCAGTTTGCATTTTGCGGGTTCTTGGCGAGCGTACGTATGTATCCATACACATGGCTCGCCTGTTAAAACCTTCATTCAGTGTGTTTCGGTCTGATTTTGTGTGGGGTTCCACAGGGCACATCGCCGAGAGCGAGTTTAATCTGGTTCGTATCTGACCGCGGTAGATTAGTTCGTTGAGGCATTATGCTACAAGCCGGAAGGTCGCGGGTTCGATTACCGACGAGGTCACTGGATTTTACAATTGATCTAATTTTTTCTACCCGGGCTATGGCCCTGGGTTCGACTCAGCCTCTAACAGAAATGAGTACCAGGAATGTTCCTGGGGCTAAAGGGCGGCCGGCGTATAAGGCTGATCTTATCGCCGTCTGTGAGCCAATTGTCTAGAAAATGTAGGAGCCTCGGCGCCTCACAACCCTGTGGGTCTCCGTGGCCTGTTACAGGGATAGCTTCACCGTACTTGATCGGACCGCATGAAGTTTTAATCTAAATTCAAAAGAAACTGCAAAATCCCGACAAACGCGAAACAGAATGTGGAGGATGTCTTATCTTTAATTTAAATTTTGTTTCGCAATCACTGAAACACTAACATCGTCGACAAGCGGCGGTCGCTCGGTCGGTACAGTTCGCTTGCGGACTTAAACTACGGAGTTTTTTATTTGTATTACTGAAGTACGACTTACGTTTGACGTGTTGGTGTGCTTCCGATATCAGCATTGGCAATAGCTTGACGCTCCGGCCGTTGTGTAAGCCTCAGTGCCGATCCGAACGCAGAGGTGGCTTCGAGACCAATAGTACCCATTACTGAGCAATTTGGTTACCACCGCGAGACGGCCTTCAGCTCCTCAGGGTGCGCCTCTTTACTCTGATTCGCAGATCACGGCCCTTCTAGTGTCGCAGTTCATTGGGTTATTTGATGGCGCTTCATCGACTGCATAGGTAGAGTGACTGGAAACGAGCGGCCGTAGCCTCCTGCTGTCTCACTGTTCAGAAACCGGGACGTCTGGGACGCGAAGCAGTCGGTAGTGTGTGGGGGCTGCCAGTCATCACGTGACGTCGGTGTTTCAGTTCCGTATGGTGACACAGTTCGGCTGGCAGATCGATGTTGTCTGATTTCGGCTTGCTGCTGCCTCCGTCTAGACTTGGCTGCAGTCTCCGGAAGTGGGGTTCCTTCGAGGGACGGGATGGGGCAGTGGGATGGTGTCTGGGCGGGTAGAAATAGTTCGTCACAGCAAACCCTTGCTAATCCTGATCGAAACATAAAAGATAAAAAAATGCTGTTCACAGTTGAGTACATGCTTTAAAAGACACACGGCGTTTGGGAAGGCAGATGAGTCACTTGTCTGTTCAGACAAAACTTGACAGTTTCTGCAAACCTGCATCATTTCGTTCAGAAACGAGTACAAGTTCTGGGTCTTCTAGCGGCGAATAAATGCATTGTCTTTTTATGGTTTCTAAATAAGGGCTCCACAGTGATATTTTGTTATTTATTTTCATCAGCAGTGCTTATATCATTAAATTTTCCATTCATGTTCTGATTTTTTGTCGTTGCTTCACTAATCCGGATTATCGCTTTATCCGATCGGCCTTTCCCGCCAAGCGCTCCGGATTAGCGAGGGTTTGCTGTACAGCTACTAGGCGCAACATGACAAGCGTCATAACGTGTATCCTTCACCAAATACTATTAGGATGAATGAATGAATGAATGAATGAATGAAGGAGAACGAGATGGGTGGGACTTGTAGCACGTATGGGAGAGATGAATCAATACTGGGTTTTGTCCTCCAGGGCACCTGAAGGTAAGAGACCACTTTGGAAGACCCAGACCTGAATGGCAGCATAATATTAAGACCAGTCTTAGAGGAATTGTGTGGGAGTTTGTCCCAGGGTGTGACTGGTGATTACGCGAGCCTTTGGGACGAGGATGGTGAACTTAGTTCCCAGTTTCATAGCCGTGCAGTGTACGTGCATATCCAGGGTAACTCGCCAGGGAAGAATTGTGTCCGCACAAGAGAGCAAAGAGGAACGCAATTTATGTCCTCTGCTTGTCTTCCGGAAGTCTTGTCGCTTTTAAAGGCAATTAAGCAGGATTCGTTCCGGCAGTGCGTGCGTTTCCGGTCTGGTATAAACAACAATTAATGGTTTTCTGAACGCGTGCGAACATTACCGAGGTCTGGTTTGCTCGACAGCAGTTATACGAAGGGCCTTTACACCTGCATGTTTAGGCCGTCATGTATGTATGTATATAAATGTACATTCAATTAAAATTCAGTAAGTTCTGGGGGGAAACGATTGCCAAATTTCCTTTGATGCGACACGGACCGCATAGGAAATGAAGCGTCCAACAGTTTTGTTATTGCTTGTATGTTTGTTGCTATGCTAACGTTTTTACCGAGCCGTTGCCTAGCAGCGATAGGAGAGATACGCATACAGACACAGACTGATGGGAGAGATTTATGAAGTAAGCCTTTGAGATGGGCTCAGGTGCCATGATATACATACCCAGTTCCATGAAGACTGGTTTCAGGCATTCAAAGTTGGTGGTGGGGGTGGGATTCATAGACAGCAAGGTGATTCATAAGCCTCCTTTTATTTGTTGAAGCTCAGGAAAGTAGGGTAATAATTTTGCTTAAGAGGATAAGACCTTCTCAGCACATTTGAGTAAGTGCGTTGGGGTGGGCCCCTTGTACGAGCCCGGATATTGGATGAGTGTGGAGCAGTATGTAGGGCGTCAGTTGGCGGGGGAGGCAGAAGTAGGCGGAGAAACCCTGCCCCAGTGCCGCTTTAGCCTGACTTGGGATCGAACCGGGGCCGCCGAGCGGGTGAAGTAGGGCGTCCGTCAGGTGCACTTTGCTGTGAACGAGAGTGCGTTCGGGTGTGTGTGTGTGTGTGTCTCGCCTGGCCGCCTCAGAAGTTGCATCAGAGTGGCAACTATTTGTAGCGCGGTGCGCTGCACAGAATTAGGCCAAGCTGTAGGGCACTGCAACAGTCGCAGTCGCGCCTGCTAATGCAGTGATTCACGTGTCAGATCAACAACCTCTCATTGCGCGTCCACATCTGATTGGACGGACACGCGACGCATCCCAATCCCGTAACAGTGTTACGTTACTGGCCAGGGGCAACGAACCAGGTTCAAAGAAGCGAAAAATGTGGTCCCTGAAGATGGAAGAAGCAGTTCCCTCCGAAACATGGGCACGTATTTACCAAATTGTATCTCGTCACGTCCCATACGACCTCGGGTTGACATTCGCCGACATGAAAATCTCAAATGTAATGTGTTGTAGGGGGTTGTAGGGTGCTTGGTACTGCAATATCAGATGGGAGTCTTGTGCTAGATGAGTATGGAACATTGGTGGAGTGATGATACCTGGTAGGGGAAATCGAAGTACCTGGAGAAGAACGCGCCTCAGTGCCGTTTTCCCGCATGTAATTCCACGTGGACTGTCACTAACCGCTGAGGCGCTTCTCCTGTGAGCTGAAGCAGCGGCCAAACCACGGAACTACTACTTGGGTGCGAGTAGCAGGACCATACCCGTAACATCACTGGAAACCAGTTCCAGGGCGGCGCGGCCTCTGCCCTGTCGAAAGCTCGTCGCAAATAGATCCATTCATGTCGTTATAGAAACGTCGTAAAGTGGACCACCTGCACTGCAGCAGTCGGTAGAGTG